>NW_027099413.1:0-35402 GCF_031753505.1 Anomalospiza imberbis
GGGCCGAGGTTTTTCCAATTTTTGTTTCCCTCTGCATGCCATGTCACATCCCTCTTCCCCTCTGTGTCCTCTCTTCCTCCGTGATTTTTTCCCTGATTTTGCAGCATTTCTCAGCTTAATTTTGGCATGTTTTGCTCCTTTGCACTGCAATTCTTTTGCTCCCAGACCGATTTCTGGTGCTCACTGCGTTTCCCAATTTCCCATTTTTGGCTTTTTTTCTCAAGGGCATTTCACTTGCTCATATCTCCTTTCCAGAGTCTTAGGGAGCCTTTCTTTTCGGATCCGCAAGATTTCGTTTCCCTTCCCGAAAGGAAACTAAGTTTCCTTTCGGGAAGGGAAACGAAATCTTGCGATTTCAATGGGGACCAAAGGGGCAAGCTTTGGTGCATAGCCCTGCTCTTGCTGCCATGCCGTCACTTTTGCTGCCTTTGGCTTGGGCCGAGGTTTTTCCAATTTTTGTTTCCCTCTGCATGCCATGTCACATCCCTCTTCCCCTCTGTGTCCTCTCTCCTCCGTGATTTTTTCCCTGATTTTGCAGCATTTCTCAGCTTAATTTTGGCATGTTTTGCTCCTTTGCACTGCAATTCTTTTGCTCCCAGACCGATTTCTGGTGCTCACTGCGTTTCCCAATTTCCCATTTTTGGCTTTTTTTCTCAAGGGCATTTCACTTGCTCATATCTCCTTTCCAGAGTCTTAGGGAGCCTTTCTTTTCGGATCCGCAAGATTTCGTTTCCCTTCCCGAAAGGAAACTAAGTTTCCTGAAATCTTGCGATTTCAATGGGGACCAAAGGGGCAAGCTTTGGTGCATAGCCCTGCTCTTGCTGCCATGCCATCACTTTTGCTGCCTTTGGCTTGGGCCGAGGTTTTTCCAATTTTTGTTTCCCTCTGCATGCCATGTCACATCCCTCTTCCCCTCTGTGTCCTCTCTTCCTCCGTGATTTTTTCCCTGATTTTGCAGCATTTCTCAGCTTAATTTTGGCATGTTTTGCTCCTTTGCACTGCAATTCTTTTGCTCCCAGACCGATTTCTGGTGCTCACTGCGTTTCCCAATTTCCCATTTTTGGCTTTTTTTCTCAAGGGCATTTCACTTGCTCATATCTCCTTTCCAGAGTCTTAGGGAGCCTTTCTTTTCGGATCCGCAAGATTTCGTTTCCCTTCCCGAAAGGAAACTAAGTTTCCTTTCGGGAAGGGAAACGAAATCTTGCGATTTCAATGGGGACCAAAGGGGCAAGCTTTGGTGCATAGCCCTGCTCTTGCTGCCATGCCGTCACTTTTGCTGCCTTTGGCTTGGGCCGAGGTTTTTCCAATTTTTGTTTCCCTCTGCATGCCATGTCACATCCCTCTTCCCCTCTGTGTCCTCTCTTCCTCCGTGATTTTTTCCTTGATTTTGCAGCATTTCTCAGCTTAATTTTGGCACGTTTTGCTCGTTTGCACTGCAATTCTTTTGCTCCCAGACCGATTTCTGGTGCTCACTGCGTTTCCCAATTTCCCATTTTTGGCTTTTTTTCTCAAGGGCATTTCACTTGCTCATATCTCCTTTCCAGAGTCTTAGGGAGCCTTTCTTTTCGGATCCGCAAGATTTCGTTTCCCTTCCCGAAAGGAAACTAAGTTTCCTTTCGGGAAGGGAAACGAAATCTTGCGATTTCAATGGGGACCAAAGGGGCAAGCTTTGGTGCATAGCCCTGCTCTTGCTGCCATGCCGTCACTTTTGCTGCCTTTGGCTTGGGCCGAGGTTTTTTCCAATTTTTGTTTCCCTCTGCATGCCATGTCACATCCCTCTTCCCCTCTGTGTCCTCTCTTCCTCCGTGATTTTTTCCTTGATTTTGCAGCATTTCTCAGCTTAATTTTGGCATCTTTTGCTCCTTTGCACTGCAATTCTTTTGCTCCCAGACCGATTTCTGGTGCTCACTGCGTTTCCCAATTTCCCATTTTTGGCTTTTTTTCTCAAGGGCATTTCACTTGCTCATATCTCCTTTCCAGAGTCTTAGGGAGCCTTTCTTTTCGGATCCGCAAGATTTCGTTTCCCTTCCCGAAAGGAAACTACGTTTCCTTTCGGGAAGGGAAACGAAATCTTGCGATTTCAATGGGGACCAAAGGGGCAAGCTTTGGTGCATAGCCCTGCTCTTGCTGCCATGCCATCACTTTTGCTGCCTTTGGCTTGGGCCGAGGTTTTTCCAATTTTTGTTTCCCTCTGCATGCCATGTCACATCCCTCTTCCCCTCTGTGTCCTCTCTTCCTCCGTGATTTTTTCCCTGATTTGCAGCATTTCTCAGCTTAATTTTGGCATGTTTTGCTCCTTTGCACTGCAATTCTTTTGCTCCCAGACCGATTTCTGGTGCTCACTGCGTTTCCCAATTTCCCATTTTTGGCTTTTTTTCTCAAGGGCATTTCACTTGCTCATATCTCCTTTCCAGAGTCTTAGGGAGCCTTTCTTTTCGGATCCGCAAGATTTCGTTTCCCTTCCCGAAAGGAAACTAAGTTTCCTTTCGGGAAGGGAAACGAATCTTGCGATTTCAATGGGGACCAAAGGGGCAAGCTTTGGTGCATAGCCCTGCTCTTGCTGCCATGCCGTCACTTTTGCTGCCTTTGGCTTGGGCCGAGGTTTTTCCAATTTTTGTTTCCCTCTGCATGCCATGTCACATCCCTCTTCCCCTCTGTGTCCTCTCTTCCTCCGTGATTTTTTCCCTGATTTTGCAGCATTTCTCAGCTTAATTTTGGCACGTTTTGCTCCTTTCCACTGCAATTCTTTTGCTCCCAGACCGATTTCTGGTGCTCACTGCGTTTCCCAATTTCCCATTTTTGGCTTTTTTTCTCAAGGGCATTTCACTTGCTCATATCTCCTTTCCAGAGTCTTAGGGAGCCTTTCTTTTCGGATCCGCAAGATTTCGTTTCCCTTCCCGAAAGGAAACTAAGTTTCCTTTCGGGAAGGGAAACGAAATCTTGCGATTTCAATGGGGACCAAAGGGGCAAGCTTTGGTGCATAGCCCTGCTCTTGCTGCCATGCCATCACTTTTGCTGCCTTTGGCTTGGGCCGAGGTTTTTCCAATTTTTGTTTCCCTCTGCATGCCATGTCACATCCCTCTTCCCCTCTGTGTCCTCTCTTCCTCCGTGATTTTTTCCCTGATTTTGCAGCATTTCTCAGCTTAATTTTGGCATGTTTTGCTCCTTTCCACTGCAATTCTTTTGCTCCCAGACCAATTTCTGGTGCTCACTGCGTTTCCCAATTTCCCATTTTTGGCTTTTTTTTCTCAAGGGCATTTCACTTGCTCATATCTCCTTTCCAGAGTCTTAGGGAGCCTTTCTTTTCGGATCCGCAAGATTTCGTTTCCCTTCCCGAAAGGAAACTAAGTTTCCTTTCGGGAAGGGAAACGAAATCTTGCGATTTCAATGGGGACCAAAGGGGCAAGCTTTGGTGCATAGCCCTGCTCTTGCTGCCATGCCATCACTCTTGCTGCCTTTGGCTTGGGCCGAGGTTTTTCCAATTTTTGTTTCCCTCTGCATGCCATGTCACATCCCTCTTCCCCTCTGTGTCCTCTCTTCCTCCGTGATTTTTTCCCTGATTTTGCAGCATTTCTCAGCTTAATTTTGGCATGTTTTGCTCCTTTGCACTGCAATTCTTTTGCTCCCAGACCGATTTCTGGTGCTCACTGCGTTTCCCAATTTCCCATTTTTGGCTTTTTTTCTCAAGGGCATTTCACTTGCTCATATCTCCTTTCCAGAGTCTTAGGGAGCCTTTCTTTTCGGATCCGCAAGATTTCGTTTCCCTTCCCGAAAGGAAACTAAGTTTCCTTTCGGGAAGGGAAACGAAATCTTGCGATTTCAATGGGGACCAAAGGGGCAAGCTTTGGTGCATAGCCCTGCTCTTGCTGCCATGCCGTCACTTTTGCTGCCTTTGGCTTGGGCCGAGGTTTTTCCAATTTTTGTTTCCCTCTGCATGCCATGTCACATCCCTCTTCCCCTCTGTGTCCTCTCTTCCTCCGTGATTTTTTCCCTGATTTTGCAGCATTTCTCAGCTTAATTTTGGCATGTTTTGCTCCTTTCCACTGCAATTCTTTTGCTCCCAGACCGATTTCTGGTGCTCACTGCGTTTCCCAATTTCCCATTTTTGGCTTTTTTTCTCAAGGGCATTTCACTTGCTCATATCTCCTTTCCAGAGTCTTAGGGAGCCTTTCTTTTCGGATCCGCAAGATTTCGTTTCCCTTCCCGAAAGGAAACTAAGTTTCCTGAAATCTTGCGATTTCAATGGGGACCAAAGGGGCAAGCTTTGGTGCATAGCCCTGCTCTTGCTGCCATGCCATCACTTTTGCTGCCTTTGGCTTGGGCCGAGGTTTTTCCAATTTTTGTTTCCCTCTGCATGCCATGTCACATCCCTCTTCCCCTCTGTGTCCTCTCTTCCTCCGTGATTTTTTCCCTGATTTTGCAGCATTTCTCAGCTTAATTTTGGCATGTTTTGCTCCTTTGCACTGCAATTCTTTTGCTCCCAGACCGATTTCTGGTGCTCACTGCGTTTCCCAATTTCCCATTTTTGGCTTTTTTTCTCAAGGGCATTTCACTTGCTCATATCTCCTTTCCAGAGTCTTAGGGAGCCTTTCTTTTCGGATCCGCAAGATTTCGTTTCCCTTCCCGAAAGGAAACTAAGTTTCCTTTCGGGAAGGGAAACGAAATCTTGCGATTTCAATGGGGACCAAAGGGGCAAGCTTTGGTGCATAGCCCTGCTCTTGCTGCCATGCCGTCACTTTTGCTGCCTTTGGCTTGGGCCGAGGTTTTTCCAATTTTTGTTTCCCTCTGCATGCCATGTCACATCCCTCTTCCCCTCTGTGTCCTCTCTTCCTCCGTGATTTTTTCCCTGATTTTGCAGCATTTCTCAGCTTAATTTTGGCATGTTTTGCTCCTTTCCACTGCAATTCTTTTGCTCCCAGACCGATTTCTGGTGCTCACTGCGTTTCCCAATTTCCCATTTTTGGCTTTTTTTCTCAAGGGCATTTCACTTGCTCATATCTCCTTTCCAGAGTCTTAGGGAGCCTTTCTTTTCGGATCCGCAAGATTTCGTTTCCCTTCCCGAAAGGAAACTAAGTTTCCTGAAATCTTGCGATTTCAATGGGGACCAAAGGGGCAAGCTTTGGTGCATAGCCCTGCTCTTGCTGCCATGCCATCACTTTTGCTGCCTTTGGCTTGGGCCGAGGTTTTTCCAATTTTTGTTTCCCTCTGCATGCCATGTCACATCCCTCTTCCCCTCTGTGTCCTCTCTTCCTCCGTGATTTTTTCCCTGATTTTGCAGCATTTCTCAGCTTAATTTTGGCATGTTTTGCTCCTTTGCACTGCAATTCTTTTGCTCCCAGACCGATTTCTGGTGCTCACTGCGTTTCCCAATTTCCCATTTTTGGCTTTTTTTCTCAAGGGCATTTCACTTGCTCATATCTCCTTTCCAGAGTCTTAGGGAGCCTTTCTTTTCGGATCCGCAAGATTTCGTTTCCCTTCCCGAAAGGAAACTAAGTTTCCTTTCGGGAAGGGAAACGAAATCTTGCGATTTCAATGGGGACCAAAGGGGCAAGCTTTGGTGCATAGCCCTGCTCTTGCTGCCATGCCGTCACTTTTGCTGCCTTTGGCTTGGGCCGAGGTTTTCCAATTTTTGTTTCCCTCTGCATGCCATGTCACATCCCTCTTCCCCTCTGTGTCCTCTCTTCCTCCGTGATTTTTTCCCTGATTTTGCAGCATTTCTCAGCTTAATTTTGGCACGTTTTGCTCGTTTGCACTGCAATTCTTTTGCTCCCAGACCGATTTCTGGTGCCTCACTGCGTTTCCCAATTTCCCATTTTTGGCTTTTTTTCTCAAGGGCATTTCACTTGCTCATATCTCCTTTCCAGAGTCTTAGGGAGCCTTTCTTTTCGGATCCGCAAGATTTCGTTTCCCTTCCCGAAAGGAAACTAAGTTTCCTTTCGGGAAGGGAAACGAAATCTTGCGATTTCAATGGGGACCAAAGGGGCAAGCTTTGGTGCATAGCCCTGCTCTTGCTGCCATGCCGTCACTTTTGCTGCCTTTGGCTTGGGCCGAGGTTTTTCCAATTTTTGTTTCCCTCTGCATGCCATGTCACATCCCTCTTCCCCTCTGTGTCCTCTCTTCCTCCGTGATTTTTTCCTTGATTTTGCAGCATTTCTCAGCTTAATTTTGGCATCTTTTGCTCCTTTGCACTGCAATTCTTTTGCTCCCAGACCGATTTCTGGTGCTCACTGCGTTTCCCAATTTCCCATTTTTGGCTTTTTTTCTCAAGGGCATTTCACTTGCTCATATCTCCTTTCCAGAGTCTTAGGGAGCCTTTCTTTTCGGATCCGCAAGATTTCGTTTCCCTTCCCGAAAGGAAACTAAGTTTCCTTTCGGGAAGGGAAACGAAATCTTGCGATTTCAATGGGGACCAAAGGGGCAAGCTTTGGTGCATAGCCCTGCTCTTGCTGCCATGCCGTCACTTTTGCTGCCTTTGGCTTGGGCCGAGGTTTTTCCAATTTTGTTTCCCTCTGCATGCCATGTCACATCCCTCTTCCCCTCTGTGTCCTCTCTTCCTCCGTGATTTTTTCCCTGATTTTGCAGCATTTCTCAGCTTAATTTTGGCACGTTTTGCTCCTTTCCACTGCAATTCTTTTGCTCCCAGACCAATTTCTGGTGCTCACTGCGTTTCCCAATTTCCCATTTTTGGCTTTTTTTCTCAAGGGCATTTCACTTGCTCATATCTCCTTTCCAGAGTCTTAGGGAGCCTTTCTTTTCGGATCCGCAAGATTTCGTTTCCCTTCCCGAAAGGAAACTAAGTTTCCTTTCGGGAAGGGAAACGAAATCTTGCGATTTCAATGGGGACAAAGGGGCAAGCTTTGGTGCATAGCCCTGCTCTTGCTGCCATGCCATCACTTTTGCTGCCTTTGGCTTGGGCCGAGGTTTTTCCAATTTTTGTTTCCCTCTGCATGCCATGTCACATCCCTCTTCCCCTCTGTGTCCTCTCTTCCTCCGTGATTTTTTCCCTGATTTTGCAGCATTTCTCAGCTTAATTTTGGCATGTTTTGCTCCTTTCCACTGCAATTCTTTTGCTCCCAGACCGATTTCTGGTGCTCACTGCGTTTCCCAATTTCCCATTTTGGCTTTTTTTCTCAAGGGCATTTCACTTGCTCATATCTCCTTTCCAGAGTCTTAGGGAGCCTTTCTTTTCGGATCCGCAAGATTTCGTTTCCCTTCCCGAAAGGAAACTAAGTTTCCTTTCGGGAAGGGAAACGAAATCTTGCGATTTCAATGGGGACCAAAGGGGCAAGCTTTGGTGCATAGCCCTGCTCTTGCTGCCATGCCGTCACTTTTGCTGCCTTTGGCTTGGGCCGAGGTTTTTCCAATTTTTGTTTCCCTCTGCATGCCATGTCACATCCCTCTTCCCCTCTGTGTCCTCTCTTCCTCCGTGATTTTTTCCCTGATTTTGCAGCATTTCTCAGCTTAATTTTGGCATGTTTTGCTCCTTTCCACTGCAATTCTTTTGCTCCCAGACCGATTTCTGGTGCTCACTGCGTTTCCCAATTTCCCATTTTTGGCTTTTTTTCTCAAGGGCATTTCACTTGCTCATATCTCCTTTCCAGAGTCTTAGGGAGCCTTTCTTTTCGGATCCGCAAGATTTCGTTTCCCTTCCCGAAAGGAAACTAAGTTTCCTGAAATCTTGCGATTTCAATGGAGACCAAAGGGGCAAGCTTTGGTGCATAGCCCTGCTCTTGCTGCCATGCCATCACTTTTGCTGCCTTTGGCTTGGGCCGAGGTTTTTCCAATTTTTGTTTCCCTCTGCATGCCATGTCACATCCCTCTTCCCCTCTGTGTCCTCTCTTCCTCCGTGATTTTTTCCCTGATTTTGCAGCATTTCTCAGCTTAATTTTGGCATGTTTTGCTCCTTTGCACTGCAATTCTTTTGCTCCCAGACCGATTTCTGGTGCTCACTGCGTTTCCCAATTTCCCATTTTTGGCTTTTTTTCTCAAGGGCATTTCACTTGCTCATATCTCCTTTCCAGAGTCTTAGGGAGCCTTTCTTTTCGGATCCGCAAGATTTCGTTTCCCTTCCCGAAAGGAAACTAAGTTTCCTTTCGGGAAGGGAAACGAAATCTTGCGATTTCAATGGGGACCAAAGGGGCAAGCTTTGGTGCATAGCCCTGCTCTTGCTGCCATGCCGTCACTTTTGCTGCCTTTGGCTTGGGCCGAGGTTTTTCCAATTTTTGTTTCCCTCTGCATGCCATGTCACATCCCTCTTCCCCTCTGTGTCCTCTCTTCCTCCGTGATTTTTTCCTTGATTTTGCAGCATTTCTCAGCTTAATTTTGGCACGTTTTGCTCGTTTGCACTGCAATTCTTTTGCTCCCAGACCGATTTCTGGTGCTCACTGCGTTTCCCAATTTCCCATTTTTGGCTTTTTTTCTCAAGGGCATTTCACTTGCTCATATCTCCTTTCCAGAGTCTTAGGGAGCCTTTCTTTTCGGATCCGCAAGATTTCGTTTCCCTTCCCGAAAGGAAACTAAGTTTCCTTTCGGGAAGGGAAACGAAATCTTGCGATTTCAATGGGGACCAAAGGGGCGAGCTTTGGTGCATACCCCTGCTCTTGCTGCCATGCCATCACTTTTGCTGCCTTTGGCTTGGGCCGAGGTTTTTCCAATTTTTGTTTCCCTCTGCATGCCATGTCACATCCCTCTTCCCCTCTGTGTCCTCTCTTCCTCCGTGATTTTTTCCCTGATTTTGCAGCATTTCTCAGCTTAATTTTGGCATGTTTTGCTCCTTTGCACTGCAATTCTTTTGCTCCCAGACCGATTTCTGGTGCTCACTGCGTTTCCCAATTTCCCATTTTTGGCTTTTTTTCTCAAGGGCATTTCACTTGCTCATATCTCCTTTCCAGAGTCTTAGGGAGCCTTTCTTTTCGGATCCGCAAGATTTCGTTTCCCTTCCCGAAAGGAAACTAAGTTTCCTTTCGGGAAGGGAAACGAAATCTTGCGATTTCAATGGGGACCAAAGGGGCAAGCTTTGGTGCATAGCCCTGCTCTTGCTGCCATGCCATCACTTTTGCTGCCTTTGGCTTGGGCCGAGGTTTTTCCAATTTTTGTTTCCCTCTGCATGCCATGTCACATCCCTCTTCCCCCTCTGTGTCCTCTCTTCCTCCGTGATTTTTTCCCTGATTTTGCAGCATTTCTCAGCTTAATTTTGGCATGTTTTGCTCCTTTCCACTGCAATTCTTTTGCTCCCAGACCGATTTCTGGTGCTCACTGCGTTTCCCAATTTCCCATTTTTGGCTTTTTTTCTCAAGGGCATTTCACTTGCTCATATCTCCTTTCCAGAGTCTTAGGGAGCCTTTCTTTTCGGATCCGCAAGATTTCGTTTCCCTTCCCGAAAGGAAACTAAGTTTCCTGAAATCTTGCGATTTCAATGGGGACCAAAGGGGCAAGCTTTGGTGCATAGCCCTGCTCTTGCTGCCATGCCATCACTTTTGCTGCCTTTGGCTTGGGCCGAGGTTTTTCCAATTTTTGTTTCCCTCTGCATGCCATGTCACATCCCTCTTCCCTCTGTGTCCTCTCTTCCTCTGTGATTTTTTCCCTGATTTTGCAGCATTTCTCAGCTTAATTTTGGCATGTTTTGCTCCTTTGCACTGCAATTCTTTTGCTCCCAGACCGATTTCTGGTGCTCACTGCGTTTCCCCAATTTCCCATTTTTGGCTTTTTTTCTCAAGGGCATTTCACTTGCTCATATCTCCTTTCCAGAGTCTTAGGGAGCCTTTCTTTTCGGATCCGCAAGATTTCGTTTCCCTTCCCGAAAGGAAACTAAGTTTCCTTTCGGGAAGGGAAACGAAATCTTGCGATTTCAATGGGGACCAAAGGGGCAAGCTTTGGTGCATAGCCCTGCTCTTGCTGCCATGCCGTCACTTTTGCTGCCTTTGGCTTGGGCCGAGGTTTTTCCAATTTTTGTTTCCCTCTGCATGCCATGTCACATCCCTCTTCCCCTCTGTGTCCTCTCTTCCTCCGTGATTTTTTCCCTGATTTTGCAGCATTTCTCAGCTTAATTTTGGCATGTTTTGCTCCTTTGCACTGCAATTCTTTTGCTCCCAGACCGATTTCTGGTGCTCACTGCGTTTCCCAATTTCCCATTTTTGGCTTTTTTTCTCAAGGGCATTTCACTTGCTCATATCTCCTTTCCAGAGTCTTAGGGAGCCTTTCTTTTCGGATCCGCAGATTTCGTTTCCCTTCCCGAAAGGAAACTAAGTTTCCTGAAATCTTGCGATTTCAATGGGGACCAAAGGGGCAAGCTTTGGTGCATAGCCCTGCTCTTGCTGCCATGCTATCACTTTTGCTGCCTTTGGCTTGGGCCGAGGTTTTTCCAATTTTTGTTTCCCTCTGCATGCCATGTCACATCCCTCTTCCCCTCTGTGTCCTCTCTTCCTCCGTGATTTTTTCCCTGATTTTGCAGCATTTCTCAGCTTAATTTTGGCATGTTTTGCTCCTTTGCACTGCAATTCTTTTGCTCCCAGACCGATTTCTGGTGCTCACTGCGTTTCCCAATTTCCCATTTTTGGCTTTTTTTCTCAAGGGCATTTCACTTGCTCATATCTCCTTTCCAGAGTCTTAGGGAGCCTTTCTTTTCGGATCCGCAAGATTTCGTTTCCCTTCCCGAAAGGAAACTAAGTTTCCTTTCGGGAAGGGAAACGAAATCTTGCGATTTCAATGGGGACCAAAGGGGCAAGCTTTGGTGCATAGCCCTGCTCTTGCTGCCATGCCGTCACTTTTGCTGCCTTTGGCTTGGGCCGAGGTTTTTCCAATTTTTGTTTCCCTCTGCATGCCATGTCACATCCCTCTTCCCCTCTGTGTCCTCTCTTCCTCCGTGATTTTTTCCTTGATTTTGCAGCATTTCTCAGCTTAATTTTGGCACGTTTTGCTCGTTTGCACTGCAATTCTTTTGCTCCCAGACCGATTTCTGGTGCTCACTGCGTTTCCCCAATTTCCCATTTTTGGCTTTTTTTCTCAAGGGCATTTCACTTGCTCATATCTCCTTTCCAGAGTCTTAGGGAGCCTTTCTTTTCGGATCCGCAAGATTTCGTTTCCCTTCCCGAAAGGAACTAAGTTTCCTTTCGGGAAGGGAAACGAAATCTTGCGATTTCAATGGGGACCAAAGGGGCAAGCTTTGGTGCATAGCCTGCTCTTGCTGCCATGCCATCACTTTTGCTGCCTTTGGCTTGGGCCGAGGTTTTTCCAATTTTTGTTTCCCTCTGCATGCCATGTCACATCCCTCTTCCCCTCTGTGTCCTCTCTTCCTCCGTGATTTTTTCCCTGATTTTGCAGCATTTCTCAGCTTAATTTTGGCATCTTTTGCTCCTTTGCACTGCAATTCTTTTGCTCCCAGACCGATTTCTGGTGCTCACTGTGTTTCCCAATTTCCCATTTTTGGCTTTTTTTCTCAAGGGCATTTCACTTGCTCATATCTCCTTTCCAGAGTCTTAGGGAGCCTTTCTTTTTCGGATCCGCAAGATTTCGTTTCCCTTCCCGAAAGGAAACTACGTTTCCTTTCGGGAAGGGAAACGAAATCTTGCGATTTCAATGGGGACCAAAGGGGCAAGCTTTGGTGCATAGCCCTGCTCTTGCTGCCATGCCGTCACTTTTGCTGCCTTTGGCTTGGGCCGAGGTTTTTCCAATTTTTGTTTCCCTCTGCATGCCATGTCACATCCCTCTTCCCCTCTGTGTCCTCTCTTCCTCCGTGATTTTTTCCCTGATTTTGCAGCATTTCTCAGCTTAATTTTGGCATGTTTTGCTCCTTTGCACTGCAATTCTTTTGCTCCCAGACCGATTTCTGGTGCTCACTGCGTTTCCCAATTTCCCATTTTTGGCTTTTTTTCTCAAGGGCATTTCACTTGCTCATATCTCCTTTCCAGAGTCTTAGGGAGCCTTTCTTTTCGGATCCGCAAGATTTCGTTTCCCTTCCCGAAAGGAAACTAAGTTTCCTTTCGGGAAGGGAAACGAAATCTTGCGATTTCAATGGGGACCAAAGGGGCAAGCTTTGGTGCATAGCCCTGCTCTTGCTGCCATGCCATCACTTTTGCTGCCTTTGGCTTGGGCCGAGGTTTTTCCAATTTTTGTTTCCCTCTGCATGCCATGTCACATCCCTCTTCCCCTCTGTGTCCTCTCTTCCTCCGTGATTTTTTCCCTGATTTTGCAGCATTTCTCAGCTTAATTTTGGCACGTTTTGCTCCTTTCCACTGCAATTCTTTTGCTCCCCAGACCGATTTCTGGTGCTCACTGCGTTTCCCAATTTCCCATTTTTGGCTTTTTTTCTCAAGGGCATTTCACTTGCTCATATCTCCTTTCCAGAGTCTTAGGGAGCCTTTCTTTTCGGATCCGCAAGATTTCGTTTCCCTTCCCGAAAGGAAACTAAGTTTCCTTTCGGGAAGGGAAACGAAATCTTGCGATTTCAATGGGGACCAAAGGGGCAAGCTTTGGTGCATAGCCCTGCTCTTGCTGCCATGCCGTCACTTTTGCTGCCTTTGGCTTGGGCCGAGGTTTTTCCAATTTTGTTTCCTTCTGCATGCCATGTCACATCCCTCTTCCCCTCTGTGTCCTCTCTTCCTCCGTGATTTTTTCCTTGATTTTGCAGCATTTCTCAGCTTAATTTTGGCATGTTTTGCTCGTTTGCACTGCAATTCTTTTGCTCCCAGACCGATTTCTGGTGCTCACTGCGTTTCCCAATTTCCCATTTTTGGCTTTTTTTCTCAAGGGCATTTCACTTGCTCATATCTCCTTTCCAGAGTCTTAGGGAGCCTTTCTTTTCGGATCCGCAAGATTTCGTTTCCCTTCCCGAAAGGAAACTAAGTTTCCTTTCGGGAAGGGGAAACGAAAATCTTGCGATTTCAATGGGGACCAAAGGGGCAAGCTTTGGTGCATAGCCCTGCTCTTGCTGCCATGCCGTCACTTTTGCTGCCTTTGGCTTGGGCCGAGGTTTTTCCAATTTTTGTTTCCCTCTGCATGCCATGTCACATCCCTCTTCCCCTCTGTGTCCTCTCTTCCTCCGTGATTTTTTCCCTGATTTTGCAGCATTTCTCAGCTTAATTTTGGCACGTTTTGCTCCTTTCCACTGCAATTCTTTTGCTCCCAGACCGATTTCTGGTGCTCACTGCGTTTCCCAATTTCCCATTTTTGGCTTTTTTTCTCAAGGGCATTTCACTTGCTCATATCTCCTTTCCAGAGTCTTAGGGAGCCTTTCTTTTCGGATCCGCAAGATTTCGTTTCCCTTCCCGAAAGGAAACTTAGTTTCCTTTCGGGAAGGGAAACGAAATCTTGCGATTTCAATGGGGACCAAAGGGGCAAGCTTTGGTGCATAGCCCTGCTCTTGCTGCCATGCGGTCACTTTTGCTGCCTTTGGCTTGGGCCGAGGTTTTTCCAATTTTTGTTTCCCTCTGCATGCCATGTCACATCCCTCTTCCCCTCTGTGTCCTCTCTTCCTCCGTGATTTTTTCCCTGATTTTGCAGCATTTCTCAGCTTAATTTTGGCATGTTTTGCTCCTTTGCACTGCAATTCTTTTGCTCCCAGACCGATTTCTGGTGCTCACTGCGTTTCCCAATTTCCCATTTTTGGCTTTTTTTCTCAAGGGCATTTCACTTGCTCATATCTCCTTTCCAGAGTCTTAGGGAGCCTTTCTTTTCGGATCCGCAAGATTTCGTTTCCCTTCCCGAAAGGAAACTAAGTTTCCTTTCGGGAAGGGAAACGAAATCTTGCGATTTCAATGGGGACCAAAGGGGCAAGCTTTGGTGCATAGCCCTGCTCTTGCTGCCATGCCATCACTTTTGCTGCCTTTGGCTTGGGCCGACTTTTTTCCAATTTTTGTTTCCCTCTGCATGCCATGTCACATCCCTCTTCCCCTCTGTGTCCTCTCTTCCTCCGTGATTTTTTCCCTGATTTTGCAGCATTTCTCAGCTTAATTTTGGCACGTTTTGCTCCTTTCCACTGCAATTCTTTTGCTCCCAGACCGATTTCTGGTGCTCACCTGCGTTTCCCAATTTCCCATTTTTGGCTTTTTTTCTCAAGGGCATTTCACTTGCTCATATCTCCTTTCCAGAGTCTTAGGGAGCCTTTCTTTTCGGATCCGCAAGATTTCGTTTCCCTTCCCGAAAGGAAACTTAGTTTCCTTTCGGGAAGGGAAACGAAATCTTGCGATTTCAATGGGGACCAAAGGGGCAAGCTTTGGTGCCTAGCCCTGCTCTTGCTGCCATGCCGTCACTTTTGCTGCCTTTGGCTTGGGCCGAGGTTTTTCCAATTTTGTTTCCCTCTGCATGCCATGTCACATCCCTCTTCCCCTCTGTGTCCTCTCTTCCTCCGTGATTTTTTCCTTGATTTTGCAGCATTTCTCAGCTTAATTTTGGCATGTTTTGCTCCTTTGCACTGCAATTCTTTTGCTCCCAGACCGATTTCTGGTGCTCACTGCGTTTCCCAATTTCCCATTTTTGGCTTTTTTTCTCAAGGGCATTTCACTTGCTCATATCTCCTTTCCAGAGTCTTAGGGAGCCTTTCTTTTCGGATCCGCAAGATTTCGTTTCCCTTCCCGAAAGGAAACTAAGTTTCCTTTCGGGAAGGGAAACGAAATCTTGCGATTTCAATGGGGACCAAAGGGGCAAGCTTTGGTGCATAGCCCTGCTCTTGCTGCCATGCCGTCACTTTTGCTGCCTTTGGCTTGGGCCGAGGTTTTTCCAATTTTTGTTTCCTTCTGCATGCCATGTCACATCCCTCTTCCCCCTCTGTGTCCTCTCTTCCTCCGTGATTTTTTCCTTGATTTTGCAGCATTTCTCAGCTTAATTTTTGCATGTTTTGCTCCTTTCCACTGCAATTCTTTTGCTCCCAGACCGATTTCTGGTGCTCACTGCGTTTCCCAATTTCCCATTTTTGGCTTTTTTTCTCAAGGGCATTTCACTTGCTCATATCTCCTTTCCAGAGTCTTAGGGAGCCTTTCTTTTCGGATCCGCAAGATTTCGTTTCCCTTCCCGAAAGGAAACTAAGTTTCCTTTCGGGAAGGGAAACGAAATCTTGCGATTTCAATGGGGACCAAAGGGGCAAGCTTTGGTGCATAGCCCTGCTCTTGCTGCCATGCCGTCACTTTTGCTGCCTTTGGCTTGGGCCGAGGTTTTTCCAATTTTTGTTTCCCTCTGCATGCCATGTCACATCCCTCTTCCCCTCTGTGTCCTCTCTTCCTCCGTGATTTTTTCCCTGATTTTGCAGCATTTCTCAGCTTAATTTTGGCATGTTTTGCTCCTTTGCACTGCAATTCTTTTGCTCCCAGACCGATTTCTGGTGCTCACTGCGTTTCCCAATTTCCCATTTTTGGCTTTTTTTCTCAAGGGCATTTCACTTGCTCATATCTCCTTTCCAGAGTCTTAGGGAGCCTTTCTTTTCGGATCCGCAAGATTTCGTTTCCCTTCCCGAAAGGAAACTAAGTTTCCTTTCGGGAAGGGAAACGAAATCTTGCGATTTCAATGGGGCCAAAGGGGCAAGCTTTGGTGCATAGCCCTGCTCTTGCTGCCATGCCGTCACTTTTGCTGCCTTTGGCTTGGGCCGAGGTTTTTCCAATTTTTGTTTCCTTCTGCATGCCATGTCACATCCCTCTTCCCCTCTGTGTCCTCTCTTCCTCCGTGATTTTTTCCTTGATTTTGCAGCATTTCTCAGCTTAATTTTTGCATGTTTTGCTCCTTTCCACTGCAATTCTTTTGCTCCCAGACCGATTTCTGGTGCTCACTGCGTTTCCCAATTTCCCATTTTTGGCTTTTTTTCTCAAGGGCATTTCACTTGCTCATATCTCCTTTCCAGAGTCTTAGGGAGCCTTTCTTTTCGGATCCGCAAGATTTCGTTTCCCTTCCCGAAAGGAAACTAAGTTTCCTTTCGGGAAGGGAAACGAAATCTTGCGATTTCAATGGGGACCAAAGGGGCAAGCTTTGGTGCATAGCCCTGCTCTTGCTGCCATGCCGTCACTTTTGCTGCCTTTGGCTTGGGCCGAGGTTTTTCCAATTTTTGTTTCCCTCTGCATGCCATGTCACATCCCTCTTCCCCTCTGTGTCCTCTCTTCCTCCGTGATTTTTTCCCTGATTTTGCAGCATTTCTCAGCTTAATTTTGGCATCTTTTGCTCCTTTGCACTGCAATTCTTTTGCTCCCAGACCGATTTCTGGTGCTCACTGCGTTTCCCAATTTCCCATTTTTGGCTTTTTTTCTCAAGGGCATTTCACTTGCTCATATCTCCTTTCCAGAGTCTTAGGGAGCCTTTCTTTTCGGATCCGCAAGATTTCGTTTCCCTTCCCGAAAGGAAACTAAGTTTCCTTTCGGGAAGGGAAACGAAATCTTGCGATTTCAATGGGGACCAAAGGGGCAAGCTTTGGTGCATAGCCCTGCTCTTGCTGCCATGCCGTCACTTTTGCTGCCTTTGGCTTGGGCCGAGGTTTTTCCAATTTTTGTTTCCCTCTGCATGCCATGTCACATCCCTCTTCCCCTCTGTGTCCTCTCTTCCTCCGTGATTTTTTCCTTGATTTTGCAGCATTTCTCAGCTTAATTTTGGCATGTTTTGCTCCTTTCCACTGCAATTCTTTTGCTCCCAGACCGATTTCTGGTGCTCACTGCGTTTCCCAATTTCCCATTTTTGGCTTTTTTTCTCAAGGGCATTTCACTTGCTCATATCTCCTTTCCAGAGTCTTAGGGAGCCTTTCTTTTCGGATCCGCAAGATTTCGTTTCCCTTCCCGAAAGGAAACTAAGTTTCCTTTCGGGAAGGGAAACGAAATCTTGCGATTTCAATGGGGACCAAAGGGGCAAGCTTTGGTGCATAGCCCTGCTCTTGCTGCCATGCCGTCACTTTTGCTGCCTTTGGCTTGGGCCGAGGTTTTTCCAATTTTTGTTTCCTTCTGCATGCCATGTCACATCCCTCTTCCCCTCTGTGTCCTCTCTTCCTCCGTGATTTTTTCCTTGATTTTGCAGCATTTCTCAGCTTAATTTTTGCATGTTTTGCTCCTTTCCACTGCAATTCTTTTGCTCCCAGACCGATTTCTGGTGCTCACTGCGTTTCCCAATTTCCCATTTTTGGCTTTTTTTCTCAAGGGCATTTCACTTGCTCATATCTCCTTTCCAGAGTCTTAGGGAGCCTTTCTTTTCGGATCCGCAAGATTTCGTTTCCCTTCCCGAAAGGAAACTAAGTTTCCTTTCGGGAAGGGAAACGAAATCTTGCGATTTCAATGGGGACCAAAGGGGCAAGCTTTGGTGCATAGCCCTGCTCTTGCTGCCATGCCGTCACTTTTGCTGCCTTTGGCTTGGGCCGAGGTTTTTCCAATTTTTGTTTCCCTCTGCATGCCATGTCACATCCCTCTTCCCCTCTGTGTCCTCTCTTCCTCCGTGATTTTTTCCCTGATTTTGCAGCATTTCTCAGCTTAATTTTGGCATGTTTTGCTCCTTTGCACTGCAATTCTTTTGCTCCCAGACCGATTTCTGGTGCTCACTGCGTTTCCCAATTTCCCATTTTTGGCTTTTTTTCTCAAGGGCATTTCACTTGCTCATATCTCCTTTCCAGAGTCTTAGGGAGCCTTTCTTTTCGGATCCGCAAGATTTCGTTTCCCTTCCCGAAAGGAAACTAAGTTTCCTTTCGGGAAGGGAAACGAAATCTTGCGATTTCAATGGGGACCAAAGGGGCAAGCTTTGGTGCATAGCCCTGCTCTTGCTGCCATGCCGTCACTTTTGCTGCCTTTGGCTTGGGCCGAGGTTTTTCCAATTTTTGTTTCCTTCTGCATGCCATGTCACATCCCTCTTCCCCTCTGTGTCCTCTCTTCCTCCGTGATTTTTTCCTTGATTTTGCAGCATTTCTCAGCTTAATTTTTGCATGTTTTGCTCCTTTCCACTGCAATTCTTTTGCTCCCAGACCGATTTCTGGTGCTCACTGCGTTTCCCAATTTCCCATTTTTGGCTTTTTTTCTCAAGGGCATTTCACTTGCTCATATCTCCTTTCCAGAGTCTTAGGGAGCCTTTCTTTTCGGATCCGCAAGATTTCGTTTCCCTTCCCGAAAGGAAACTAAGTTTCCTTTCGGGAAGGGAAACGAAATCTTGCGATTTCAATGGGGACCAAAGGGGCAAGCTTTGGTGCATAGCCCTGCTCTTGCTGCCATGCCGTCACTTTTGCTGCCTTTGGCTTGGGCCGAGGTTTTTCCAATTTTTGTTTCCCTCTGCATGCCATGTCACATCCCTCTTCCCCTCTGTGTCCTCTCTTCCTCCGTGATTTTTTCCCTGATTTTGCAGCATTTCTCAGCTTAATTTTGGCATGTTTTGCTCCTTTGCACTGCAATTCTTTTGCTCCCAGACCGATTTCTGGTGCTCACTGCGTTTCCCAATTTCCCATTTTTGGCTTTTTTTCTCAAGGGCATTTCACTTGCTCATATCTCCTTTCCAGAGTCTTAGGGAGCCTTTCTTTTCGGATCCGCAAGATTTCGTTTCCCTTCCCGAAAGGAAACTAAGTTTCCTTTCGGGAAGGGAAACGAAATCTTGCGATTTCAATGGGGACCAAAGGGGCAAGCTTTGGTGCATAGCCCTGCTCTTGCTGCCATGCCGTCACTTTTGCTGCCTTTGGCTTGGGCCGAGGTTTTTCCAATTTTTGTTTCCCTCTGCATGCCATGTCACATCCCTCTTCCCCTCTGTGTCCTCTCTTCCTCCGTGATTTTTTCCTTGATTTTGCAGCATTTCTCAGCTTAATTTTGGCATGTTTTGCTCCTTTCCACTGCAATTCTTTTGCTCCCAGACCGATTTCTGGTGCTCACTGCGTTTCCCAATTTCCCATTTTTGGCTTTTTTTCTCAAGGGCATTTCACTTGCTCATATCTCCTTTCCAGAGTCTTAGGGAGCCTTTCTTTTCGGATCCGCAAGATTTCGTTTCCCTTCCCGAAAGGAAACTAAGTTTCCTTTCGGGAAGGGAAACGAAATCTTGCGATTTCAATGGGGACCAAAGGGGCAAGCTTTGGTGCATAGCCCTGCTCTTGCTGCCATGCCGTCACTTTTGCTGCCTTTGGCTTGGGCCGAGGTTTTTCCAATTTTTGTTTCCCTCTGCATGCCATGTCACATCCCTCTTCCCCTCTGTGTCCTCTCTTCCTCCGTGATTTTTTCCTTGATTTTGCAGCATTTCTCAGCTTAATTTTGGCATGTTTTGCTCCTTTGCACTGCAATTCTTTTGCTCCCAGACCGATTTCTGGTGCTCACTGCGTTTCCCAATTTCCCATTTTTGGCTTTTTTTCTCAAGGGCATTTCACTTGCTCATATCTCCTTTCCAGAGTCTTAGGGAGCCTTTCTTTTCGGATCCGCAAGATTTCGTTTCCCTTCCCGAAAGGAAACTAAGTTTCCTTTCGGGAAGGGAAACGAAATCTTGCGATTTCAATGGGGACCAAAGGGGCAAGCTTTGGTGCATAGCCCTGCTCTTGCTGCCATGCCGTCACTTTTGCTGCCTTTGGCTTGGGCCGAGGTTTTTCCAATTTTTGTTTCCCTCTGCATGCCATGTCACATCCCTCTTCCCCTCTGTGTCCTCTCTTCCTCCGTGATTTTTTCCTTGATTTTGCAGCATTTCTCAGCTTAATTTTGGCATGTTTTGCTCCTTTGCACTGCAATTCTTTTGCTCCCAGACCGATTTCTGGTGCTCACTGCGTTTCCCAATTTCCCATTTTTGGCTTTTTTTCTCAAGGGCATTTCACTTGCTCATATCTCCTTTCCAGAGTCTTAGGGAGCCTTTCTTTTCGGATCCGCAAGATTTCGTTTCCCTTCCCGAAAGGAAACTAAGTTTCCTTTCGGGAAGGGAAACGAAATCTTGCGATTTCAATGGGGACCAAAGGGGCAAGCTTTGGTGCATAGCCCTGCTCTTGCTGCCATGCCGTCACTTTTGCTGCCTTTGGCTTGGGCCGAGGTTTTTCCAATTTTTGTTTCCCTCTGCATGCCATGTCACATCCCTCTTCCCCTCTGTGTCCTCTCTTCCTCCGTGATTTTTTCCTTGATTTTGCAGCATTTCTCAGCTTAATTTTGGCACGTTTTGCTCGTTTGCACTGCAATTCTTTTGCTCCCAGACCGATTTCTGGTGCTCACTGCGTTTCCCAATTTCCCATTTTTGGCTTTTTTTCTCAAGGGCATTTCACTTGCTCATATCTCCTTTCCAGAGTCTTAGGGAGCCTTTCTTTTCGGATCCGCAAGATTTCGTTTCCCTTCCCGAAAGGAAACTAAGTTTCCTTTCGGGAAGGGAAACGAAATCTTGCGATTTCAATGGGGACCAAAGGGGCAAGCTTTGGTGCCTAGCCCTGCTCTTGCTGCCATGCCGTCACTTTTGCTGCCTTTGGCTTGGGCCGAGGTTTTTCCAATTTTTGTTTCCCTCTGCATGCCATGTCACATCCCTCTTCCCCTCTGTGTCCTCTCTTCCTCCGTGATTTTTTCCTTGATTTTGCAGCATTTCTCAGCTTAATTTTGGCATGTTTTGCTCCTTTGCACTGCAATTCTTTTGCTCCCAGACCGATTTCTGGTGCTCACTGCGTTTCCCAATTTCCCATTTTTGGCTTTTTTTCTCAAGGGCATTTCACTTGCTCATATCTCCTTTCCAGAGTCTTAGGGAGCCTTTCTTTTCGGATCCGCAAGATTTCGTTTCCCTTCCCGAAAGGAAACTAAGTTTCCTTTCGGGAAGGGAAACGAAATCTTGCGATTTCAATGGGGACCAAAGGGGCAAGCTTTGGTGCATAGCCCTGCTCTTGCTGCCATGCCGTCACTTTTGCTGCCTTTGGCTTGGGCCGAGGTTTTTCCAATTTTTGTTTCCCTCTGCATGCCATGTCACATCCCTCTTCCCCTCTGTGTCCTCTCTTCCTCCGTGATTTTTTCCTTGATTTTGCAGCATTTCTCAGCTTAATTTTGGCATCTTTTGCTCCTTTGCACTGCAATTCTTTTGCTCCCAGACCGATTTCTGGTGCTCACTGCGTTTCCCAATTTCCCATTTTTGGCTTTTTTTCTCAAGGGCATTTCACTTGCTCATATCTCCTTTCCAGAGTCTTAGGGAGCCTTTCTTTTCGGATCCGCAAGATTTCGTTTCCCTTCCCGAAAGGAAACTAAGTTTCCTTTCGGGAAGGGAAACGAAATCTTGCGATTTCAATGGGGACCAAAGGGGCAAGCTTTGGTGCATAGCCCTGCTCTTGCTGCCATGCCGTCACTTTTGCTGCCTTTGGCTTGGGCCGAGGTTTTTCCAATTTTTGTTTCCCTCTGCATGCCATGTCACATCCCTCTTCCCCTCTGTGTCCTCTCTTCCTCCGTGATTTTTTCCTTGATTTTGCAGCATTTCTCAGCTTAATTTTGGCATCTTTTGCTCCTTTGCACTGCAATTCTTTTGCTCCCAGACCGATTTCTGGTGCTCACTGCGTTTCCCAATTTCCCATTTTTGGCTTTTTTTCTCAAGGGCATTTCACTTGCTCATATCTCCTTTCCAGAGTCTTAGGGAGCCTTTCTTTTCGGATCCGCAAGATTTCGTTTCCCTTCCCGAAAGGAAACTAAGTTTCCTTTCGGGAAGGGAAACGAAATCTTGCGATTTCAATGGGGACCAAAGGGGCAAGCTTTGGTGCATAGCCCTGCTCTTGCTGCCATGCCGTCACTTTTGCTGCCTTTGGCTTGGGCCGAGGTTTTTCCAATTTTTGTTTCCCTCTGCATGCCATGTCACATCCCTCTTCCCCTCTGTGTCCTCTCTTCCTCCGTGATTTTTTCCTTGATTTTGCAGCATTTCTCAGCTTAATTTTGGCATCTTTTGCTCCTTTGCACTGCAATTCTTTTGCTCCCAGACCGATTTCTGGTGCTCACTGCGTTTCCCAATTTCCCATTTTTGGCTTTTTTTCTCAAGGGCATTTCACTTGCTCATATCTCCTTTCCAGAGTCTTAGGGAGCCTTTCTTTTCGGATCCGCAAGATTTCGTTTCCCTTCCCGAAAGGAAACTAAGTTTCCTTTCGGGAAGGGAAACGAAATCTTGCGATTTCAATGGGGACCAAAGGGGCAAGCTTTGGTGCATAGCCCTGCTCTTGCTGCCATGCCGTCACTTTTGCTGCCTTTGGCTTGGGCCGAGGTTTTTCCAATTTTTGTTTCCCTCTGCATGCCATGTCACATCCCTCTTCCCCTCTGTGTCCTCTCTTCCTCCGTGATTTTTTCCCTGATTTTGCAGCATTTCTCAGCTTAATTTTGGCATGTTTTGCTCCTTTGCACTGCAATTCTTTTGCTCCCAGACCGATTTCTGGTGCTCACTGCGTTTCCCAATTTCCCATTTTTGGCTTTTTTTCTCAAGGGCATTTCACTTGCTCATATCTCCTTTCCAGAGTCTTAGGGAGCCTTTCTTTTCGGATCCGCAAGATTTCGTTTCCCTTCCCGAAAGGAAACTAAGTTTCCTTTCGGGAAGGGAAACGAAATCTTGCGATTTCAATGGGGACCAAAGGGGCAAGCTTTGGTGCATAGCCCTGCTCTTGCTGCCATGCCATCACTTTTGCTGCCTTTGGCTTGGGCCGAGGTTTTTCCAATTTTTGTTTCCCTCTGCATGCCATGTCACATCCCTCTTCCCCTCTGTGTCCTCTCTTCCTCCGTGATTTTTTCCTTGATTTTGCAGCATTTCTCAGCTTAATTTTGGCATGTTTTGCTCCTTTGCACTGCAATTCTTTTGCTCCCAGACCGATTTCTGGTGCTCACTGCGTTTCCCAATTTCCCATTTTTGGCTTTTTTTCTCAAGGGCATTTCACTTGCTCATATCTCCTTTCCAGAGTCTTAGGGAGCCTTTCTTTTCGGATCCGCAAGATTTCGTTTCCCTTCCCGAAAGGAAACTAAGTTTCCTTTCGGGAAGGGAAACGAAATCTTGCGATTTCAATGGGGACCAAAGGGGCAAGCTTTGGTGCATAGCCCTGCTCTTGCTGCCATGCCGTCACTTTTGCTGCCTTTGGCTTGGGCCGAGGTTTTTCCAATTTTTGTTTCCCTCTGCATGCCATGTCACATCCCTCTTCCCCTCTGTGTCCTCTCTTCCTCCGTGATTTTTTCCTTGATTTTGCAGCATTTCTCAGCTTAATTTTGGCATGTTTTGCTCCTTTGCACTGCAATTCTTTTGCTCCCAGACCGATTTCTGGTGCTCACTGCGTTTCCCAATTTCCCATTTTTGGCTTTTTTTCTCAAGGGCATTTCACTTGCTCATATCTCCTTTCCAGAGTCTTAGGGAGCCTTTCTTTTCGGATCCGCAAGATTTCGTTTCCCTTCCCGAAAGGAAACTAAGTTTCCTTTCGGGAAGGGAAACGAAATCTTGCGATTTCAATGAGGACCAAAGGGGCAAGCTTTGGTGCATAGCCCTGCTCTTGCTGCCATGCCGTCACTTTTGCTGCCTTTGGCTTGGGCCGAGGTTTTTCCAATTTTTGTTTCCCTCTGCATGCCATGTCACATCCCTCTTCCCCTCTGTGTCCTCTCTTCCTCCGTGATTTTTTCCTTGATTTTGCAGCATTTCTCAGCTTAATTTTGGCATGTTTTGCTCCTTTGCACTGCAATTCTTTTGCTCCCAGACCGATTTCTGGTGCTCACTGCGTTTCCCAATTTCCCATTTTTGGCTTTTTTTCTCAAGGGCATTTCACTTGCTCATATCTCCTTTCCAGAGTCTTAGGGAGCCTTTCTTTTCGGATCCGCAAGATTTCGTTTCCCTTCCCGAAAGGAAACTAAGTTTCCTTTCGGGAAGGGAAACGAAATCTTGCGATTTCAATGGGGACCAAAGGGGCAAGCTTTGGTGCATAGCCCTGCTCTTGCTGCCATGCCGTCACTTTTGCTGCCTTTGGCTTGGGCCGAGGTTTTTCCAATTTTTGTTTCCCTCTGCATGCCATGTCACATCCCTCTTCCCCTCTGTGTCCTCTCTTCCTCCGTGATTTTTTCCTTGATTTTGCAGCATTTCTCAGCTTAATTTTGGCATCTTTTGCTCCTTTGCACTGCAATTCTTTTGCTCCCAGACCGATTTCTGGTGCTCACTGCGTTTCCCAATTTCCCATTTTTGGCTTTTTTTCTCAAGGGCATTTCACTTGCTCATATCTCCTTTCCAGAGTCTTAGGGAGCCTTTCTTTTCGGATCCGCAAGATTTCGTTTCCCTTCCCGAAAGGAAACTAAGTTTCCTTTCGGGAAGGGAAACGAAATCTTGCGATTTCAATGAGGACCAAAGGGGCAAGCTTTGGTGCATAGCCCTGCTCTTGCTGCCATGCCGTCACTTTTGCTGCCTTTGGCTTGGGCCGAGGTTTTTCCAATTTTTGTTTCCCTCTGCATGCCATGTCACATCCCTCTTCCCCTCTGTGTCCTCTCTTCCTCCGTGATTTTTTCCTTGATTTTGCAGCATTTCTCAGCTTAATTTTGGCATGTTTTGCTCCTTTGCACTGCAATTCTTTTGCTCCCAGACCGATTTCTGGTGCTCACTGCGTTTCCCAATTTCCCATTTTTGGCTTTTTTTCTCAAGGGCATTTCACTTGCTCATATCTCCTTTCCAGAGTCTTAGGGAGCCTTTCTTTTCGGATCCGCAAGATTTCGTTTCCCTTCCCGAAAGGAAACTAAGTTTCCTTTCGGGAAGGGAAACGAAATCTTGCGATTTCAATGGGGACCAAAGGGGCAAGCTTTGGTGCATAGCCCTGCTCTTGCTGCCATGCCGTCACTTTTGCTGCCTTTGGCTTGGGCCGAGGTTTTTCCAATTTTTGTTTCCCTCTGCATGCCATGTCACATCCCTCTTCCCCTCTGTGTCCTCTCTTCCTCCGTGATTTTTTCCTTGATTTTGCAGCATTTCTCAGCTTAATTTTGGCATCTTTTGCTCCTTTGCACTGCAATTCTTTTGCTCCCAGACCGATTTCTGGTGCTCACTGCGTTTCCCAATTTCCCATTTTTGGCTTTTTTTCTTAAGGGCATTTCACTTGCTCATATCTCCTTTCCAGAGTCTTAGGGAGCCTTTCTTTTCGGATCCGCAAGATTTCGTTTCCCTTCCCGAAAGGAAACTAAGTTTCCTTTCGGGAAGGGAAACGAAATCTTGCGATTTCAATGGGGACCAAAGGGGCAAGCTTTGGTGCATAGCCCTGCTCTTGCTGCCATGCCGTCACTTTTGCTGCCTTTGGCTTGGGCCGAGGTTTTTCCAATTTTTGTTTCCCTCTGCATGCCATGTCACATCCCTCTTCCCCTCTGTGTCCTCTCTTCCTCCGTGATTTTTTCCTTGATTTTGCAGCATTTCTCAGCTTAATTTTGGCATCTTTTGCTCCTTTCCACTGCAATTCTTTTGCTCCCAGACCGATTTCTGGTGCTCACTGCGTTTCCCAATTTCCCATTTTTGGCTTTTTTTCTCAAGGGCATTTCACTTGCTCATATCTCCTTTCCAGAGTCTTAGGGAGCCTTTCTTTTCGGATCCGCAAGATTTCGTTTCCCTTCCCGAAAGGAAACTAAGTTTCCTTTCGGGAAGGGAAACGAAATCTTGCGATTTCAATGGGGACCAAAGGGGCAAGCTTTGGTGCATAGCCCTGCTCTTGCTGCCATGCCGTCACTTTTGCTGCCTTTGGCTTGGGCCGAGGTTTTTCCAATTTTTGTTTCCCTCTGCATGCCATGTCACATCCCTCTTCCCCTCTGTGTCCTCTCTTCCTCCGTGATTTTTTCCCTGATTTTGCAGCATTTCTCAGCTTAATTTTGGCATCTTTTGCTCCTTTGCACTGCAATTCTTTTGCTCCCAGACCGATTTCTGGTGCTCACTGCGTTTCCCAATTTCCCATTTTTGGCTTTTTTTCTCAAGGGCATTTCACTTGCTCATATCTCCTTTCCAGAGTCTTAGGGAGCCTTTCTTTTCGGATCCGCAAGATTTCGTTTCCCTTCCCGAAAGGAAACTAAGTTTCCTTTCGGGAAGGGAAACGAAATCTTGCGATTTCAATGGGGACCAAAGGGGCAAGCTTTGGTGCATAGCCCTGCTCTTGCTGCCATGCCGTCACTTTTGCTGCCTTTGGCTTGGGCCGAGGTTTTTCCAATTTTTGTTTCCCTCTGCATGCCATGTCACATCCCTCTTCCCCTCTGTGTCCTCTCTTCCTCCGTGATTTTTTCCTTGATTTTGCAGCATTTCTCAGCTTAATTTTGGCATCTTTTGCTCCTTTGCACTGCAATTCTTTTGCTCCCAGACCGATTTCTGGTGCTCACTGCGTTTCCCAATTTCCCATTTTTGGCTTTTTTTCTCAAGGGCATTTCACTTGCTCATATCTCCTTTCCAGAGTCTTAGGGAGCCTTTCTTTTCGGATCCGCAAGATTTCGTTTCCCTTCCCGAAAGGAAACTAAGTTTCCTTTCGGGAAGGGAAACGAAATCTTGCGATTTCAATGGGGACCAAAGGGGCAAGCTTTGGTGCCTAGCCCTGCTCTTGCTGCCATGCCGTCACTTTTGCTGCCTTTGGCTTGGGCCGAGGTTTTTCCAATTTTTGTTTCCCTCTGCATGCCATGTCACATCCCTCTTCCCCTCTGTGTCCTCTCTTCCTCCGTGATTTTTTCCCTGATTTTGCAGCATTTCTCAGCTTAATTTTGGCATGTTTTGCTCCTTTGCACTGCAATTCTTTTGCTCCCAGACCGATTTCTGGTGCTCACTGCGTTTCCCAATTTCCCATTTTTGGCTTTTTTTCTCAAGGGCATTTCACTTGCTCATATCTCCTTTCCAGAGTCTTAGGGAGCCTTTCTTTTCGGATCCGCAAGATTTCGTTTCCCTTCCCGAAAGGAAACTAAGTTTCCTTTCGGGAAGGGAAACGAAATCTTGCGATTTCAATGGGGACCAAAGGGGCAAGCTTTGGTGCATAGCCCTGCTCTTGCTGCCATGCCGTCACTTTTGCTGCCTTTGGCTTGGGCCGAGGTTTTTCCAATTTTTGTTTCCCTCTGCATGCCATGTCACATCCCTCTTCCCCTCTGTGTCCTCTCTTCCTCCGTGATTTTTTCCTTGATTTTGCAGCATTTCTCAGCTTAATTTTGGCATCTTTTGCTCCTTTCCACTGCAATTCTTTTGCTCCCAGACCGATTTCTGGTGCTCACTGCGTTTCCCAATTTCCCATTTTTGGCTTTTTTTCTCAAGGGCATTTCACTTGCTCATATCTCCTTTCCAGAGTCTTAGGGAGCCTTTCTTTTCGGATCCGCAAGATTTCGTTTCCCTTCCCGAAAGGAAACTAAGTTTCCTTTCGGGAAGGGAAACGAAATCTTGCGATTTCAATGGGGACCAAAGGGGCAAGCTTTGGTGCCTAGCCCTGCTCTTGCTGCCATGCCGTCACTTTTGCTGCCTTTGGCTTGGGCCGAGGTTTTTCCAATTTTTGTTTCCCTCTGCATGCCATGTCACATCCCTCTTCCCCTCTGTGTCCTCTCTTCCTCCGTGATTTTTTCCTTGATTTTGCAGCATTTCTCAGCTTAATTTTGGCATGTTTTGCTCCTTTGCACTGCAATTCTTTTGCTCCCAGACCGATTTCTGGTGCTCACTGCGTTTCCCAATTTCCCATTTTTGGCTTTTTTTCTCAAGGGCATTTCACTTGCTCATATCTCCTTTCCAGAGTCTTAGGGAGCCTTTCTTTTCGGATCCGCAAGATTTCGTTTCCCTTCCCGAAAGGAAACTAAGTTTCCTTTCGGGAAGGGAAACGAAATCTTGCGATTTCAATGGGGACCAAAGGGGCAAGCTTTGGTGCATAGCCCTGCTCTTGCTGCCATGCCGTCACTTTTGCTGCCTTTGGCTTGGGCCGAGGTTTTTCCAATTTTTGTTTCCTTCTGCATGCCATGTCACATCCCTCTTCCCCTCTGTGTCCTCTCTTCCTCCGTGATTTTTTCCCTGATTTTGCAGCATTTCTCAGCTTAATTTTGGCATGTTTTGCTCCTTTGCACTGCAATTCTTTTGCTCCCAGACCGATTTCTGGTGCTCACTGCGTTTCCCAATTTCCCATTTTTGGCTTTTTTTCTCAAGGGCATTTCACTTGCTCATATCTCCTTTCCAGAGTCTTAGGGAGCCTTTCTTTTCGGATCCGCAAGATTTCGTTTCCCTTCCCGAAAGGAAACTAAGTTTCCTTTCGGGAAGGGAAACGAAATCTTGCGATTTCAATGGGGACCAAAGGGGCAAGCTTTGGTGCATAGCCCTGCTCTTGCTGCCATGCCATCACTTTTGCTGCCTTTGGCTTGGGCCGAGGTTTTTCCAATTTTTGTTTCCCTCTGCATGCCATGTCACATCCCTCTTCCCCTCTGTGTCCTCTCTTCCTCCGTGATTTTTTCCTTGATTTTGCAGCATTTCTCAGCTTAATTTTGGCATCTTTTGCTCCTTTGCACTGCAATTCTTTTGCTCCCAGACCGATTTCTGGTGCTCACTGCGTTTCCCAATTTCCCATTTTTGGCTTTTTTTCTCAAGGGCATTTCACTTGCTCATATCTCCTTTCCAGAGTCTTAGGGAGCCTTTCTTTTCGGATCCGCAAGATTTCGTTTCCCTTCCCGAAAGGAAACTAAGTTTCCTTTCGGGAAGGGAAACGAAATCTTGCGATTTCAATGGGGACCAAAGGGGCAAGCTTTGGTGCATAGCCCTGCTCTTGCTGCCATGCCGTCACTTTTGCTGCCTTTGGCTTGGGCCGAGGTTTTTCCAATTTTTGTTTCCCTCTGCATGCCATGTCACATCCCTCTTCCCCTCTGTGTCCTCTCTTCCTCCGTGATTTTTTTCCTTGATTTTGCAGCATTTCTCAGCTTAATTTTGGCATCTTTTGCTCCTTTGCACTGCAATTCTTTTGCTCCCAGACCGATTTCTGGTGCTCACTGCGTTTCCCAATTTCCCATTTTTGGCTTTTTTTCTCAAGGGCATTTCACTTGCTCATATCTCCTTTCCAGAGTCTTAGGGAGCCTTTCTTTTCGGATCCGCAAGATTTCGTTTCCCTTCCCGAAAGGAAACTAAGTTTCCTTTCGGGAAGGGAAACGAAATCTTGCGATTTCAATGGGGACCAAAGGGGCAAGCTTTGGTGCATAGCCCTGCTCTTGCTGCCATGCCGTCACTTTTGCTGCCTTTGGCTTGGGCCGAGGTTTTTCCAATTTTTGTTTCCCTCTGCATGCCATGTCACATCCCTCTTCCCCTCTGTGTCCTCTCTTCCTCCGTGATTTTTTCCCTGATTTTGCAGCATTTCTCAGCTTAATTTTGGCATGTTTTGCTCCTTTGCACTGCAATTCTTTTGCTCCCAGACCGATTTCTGGTGCTCACTGCGTTTCCCAATTTCCCATTTTTGGCTTTTTTTCTCAAGGGCATTTCACTTGCTCATATCTCCTTTCCAGAGTCTTAGGGAGCCTTTCTTTTCGGATCCGCAAGATTTCGTTTCCCTTCCCGAAAGGAAACTAAGTTTCCTTTCGGGAAGGGAAACGAAATCTTGCGATTTCAATGGGGACCAAAGGGGCAAGCTTTGGTGCCTAGCCCTGCTCTTGCTGCCATGCCGTCACTTTTGCTGCCTTTGGCTTGGGCCGAGGTTTTTCCAATTTTTGTTTCCCTCTGCATGCCATGTCACATCCCTCTTCCCCTCTGTGTCCTCTCTTCCTCCGTGATTTTTCCTTGATTTTGCAGCATTTCTCAGCTTAATTTTGGCATGTTTTGCTCCTTCCCACTGCAATTCTTTTGCTCCCAGACCGATTTCTGGTGCTCACTGCGTTTCCCAATTTCCCATTTTTGGCTTTTTTTCTCAAGGGCATTTCACTTGCTCATATCTCCTTTCCAGAGTCTTAGGGAGCCTTTCTTTTCGGATCCGCAAGATTTCGTTTCCCTTCCCGAAAGGAAACTAAGTTTCCTTTCGGGAAGGTAAACGAAATCTTGCGATTTCAATGGGGACCAAAGGGGCAAGCTTTGGTGCATAGCCCTGCTCTTGCTGCCATGCCGTCACTTTTGCTGCCTTTGGCTTGGGCCGAGGTTTTTCCAATTTTTGTTTCCCTCTGCATGCCATGTCACATCTCTCTTCCCCTCTGTGTCCTCTCTTCCTCCGTGATTTTTTCCTTGATTTTGCAGCATTTCTCAGCTTAATTTTGGCATGTTTTGCTCCTTTGCACTGCAATTCTTTTGCTCCCAGACCGATTTCTGGTGCTCACTGCGTTTCCCAATTTCCCATTTTTGGCTTTTTTTCTCAAGGGCATTTCACTTGCTCATATCTCCTTTCCAGAGTCTTAGGGAGCCTTTCTTTTCGGATCCGCAAGATTTCGTTTCCCTTCCCGAAAGGAAACTAAGTTTCCTTTCGGGAAGGGAAACGAAATCTTGCGATTTCAATGGGGACCAAAGGGGCAAGCTTTGGTGCCTAGCCCTGCTCTTGCTGCCATGCCGTCACTTTTGCTGCCTTTGGCTTGGGCCGAGGTTTTTCCAATTTTTGTTTCCCTCTGCATGCCATGTCACATCCCTCTTCCCCTCTGTGTCCTCTCTTCCTCCGTGATTTTTCCTTGATTTTGCAGCATTTCTCAGCTTAATTTTGGCATGTTTTGCTCCTTCCCACTGCAATTCTTTTGCTCCCAGACCAATTTCTGGTGCTCACTGCGTTTCCCAATTTCCCATTTTTGGCTTTTTTTCTCAAGGGCATTTCACTTGCTCATATCTCCTTTCCAGAGTCTTAGGGAGCCTTTCTTTTCGGATCCGCAAGATTTCGTTTCCCTTCCCGAAAGGAAACTAAGTTTCCTTTCGGGAAGGTAAACGAAATCTTGCGATTTCAATGGGGACCAAAGGGGCAAGCTTTGGTGCATAGCCCTGCTCTTGCTGCCATGCCGTCACTTTTGCTGCCTTTGGCTTGGGCCGAGGTTTTTCCAATTTTTGTTTCCCTCTGCATGCCATGTCACATCTCTCTTCCCCTCTGTGTCCTCTCTTCCTCCGTGATTTTTTCCTTGATTTTGCAGCATTTCTCAGCTTAATTTTGGCATCTTTTGCTCCTTTGCACTGCAATTCTTTTGCTCCCAGACCGATTTCTGGTGCTCACTGCGTTTCCCAATTTCCCATTTTTGGCTTTTTTTCTCAAGGGCATTTCACTTGCTCATATCTCCTTTCCAGAGTCTTAGGGAGCCTTTCTTTTCGGATCCGCAAGATTTCGTTTCCCTTCCCGAAAGGAAACTAAGTTTCCTTTCGGGAAGGGAAACGAAATCTTGCGATTTCAATGGGGACCAAAGGGGCAAGCTTTGGTGCATAGCCCTGCTCTTGCTGCCATGCCGTCACTTTTGCTGCCTTTGGCTTGGGCCGAGGTTTTTCCAATTTTTGTTTCCCTCTGCATGCCATGTCACATCCCTCTTCCCCTCTGTGTCCTCTCTTCCTCCGTGATTTTTTCCTTGATTTTGCAGCATTTCTCAGCTTAATTTTGGCATCTTTTGCTCCTTTGCACTGCAATTCTTTTGCTCCCAGACCGATTTCTGGTGCTCACTGCGTTTCCCAATTTCCCATTTTTGGCTTTTTTTCTCAAGGGCATTTCACTTGCTCATATCTCCTTTCCAGAGTCTTAGGGAGCCTTTCTTTTCGGATCCGCAAGATTTCGTTTCCCTTCCCGAAAGGAAACTAAGTTTCCTTTCGGGAAGGGGAAACGAAATCTTGCGATTTCAATGGGGGACCAAAGGGGCAAGCTTTGGTGCATAAGCCCTGCTCTTGCTGCCATGCCGTCACTTTTGCTGCCTTTGGCTTGGGCCGAGGTTTTTTCCAATTTTTGTTTCCCTCTGCATGCCATGTCACATCCCTCTTCCCCTCTGTGTCCTCTCTTCCTCCGTGATTTTTTCCTTGATTTTGCAGCATTTCTCAGCTTAATTTTGGCATCTTTTGCTCCTTTGCACTGCAATTCTTTTGCTCCCAGACCGATTTCTGGTGCTCACTGCGTTTCCCAATTTCCCATTTTTGGCTTTTTTTTCTCAAGGGCATTTCACTTGCTCATATCTCCTTTCCAGAGTCTTAGGGAGCCTTTCTTTTCGGATCCGCAAGATTTCGTTTCCCCTTCCCGAAAGGAAACTAAGTTTCCTTTCGGGAAGGGAAACGAAATCTTGCGATTTCAATGAGGACCAAAGGGGCAAGCTTTGGTGCATAGCCCTGCTCTTGCTGCCATGCCGTCACTTTTGCTGCCTTTGGCTTGGGCCGAGGTTTTTCCAATTTTTGTTTCCCTCTGCATGCCATGTCACATCCCTCTTCCCCTCTGTGTCCTCTCTTCCTCCGTGATTTTTTCCTTGATTTTGCAGCATTTCTCAGCTTAATTTTGGCATCTTTTTGCTCCTTTGCACTGCAATTCTTTTGCTCCCAGACCGATTTCTGGTGCTCACTGCGTTTCCCAATTTCCCATTTTTGGCTTTTTTTCTCAGGGCATTTCACTTGCTCATATCTCCTTTCCAGAGTCCTTAGGGAGCCTTTCTTTTCGGATCCGCAAGATTTCGTTTTCCCTTCCCGAAAGGAAACTAAGTTTCCTTTCGGGAAGGGAAACGAAATCTTGCGATTTCAATGAGGACCAAAGGGGCAAGCTTTGGTGCATAGCCCTGCTCTTGCTGCCATGCCGTCACTTTTGCTGCCTTTGGCTTGGGCCGAGGTTTTTCCAATTTTTGTTTCCCTCTGCATGCCATGTCACATCCCTCTTCCCCTCTGTGTCCTCTCTTCCTCCGTGATTTTTTCCTTGATTTTGCAGCATTTCTCAGCTTAATTTTGGCATCTTTTTGCTCCTTTGCACTGCAATTCTTTTGCTCCCAGACCGATTTCTGGTGCTCACTGCGTTTCCCAATTTCCCATTTTTGGCTTTTTTTCTCAAGGGCATTTCACTTGCTCATATCTCCTTTCCAGAGTCTTAGGGAGCCTTTCTTTTCGGATCCGCAAGATTTCGTTTCCCTTCCCGAAAGGAAACTAAGTTTCCTTTCGGGAAGGGGAAACGAAATCTTGCGATTTCAATGGGGACCAAAGGGGCAAGCTTTGGTGCATAGCCCTGCTCTTGCTGCCATGCCGTCACTTTTGCTGCCTTTGGCTTGGGCCGAGGTTTTTCCAATTTTTGTTTCCCTCTGCATGCCATGTCACATCCCTCTTCCCCTCTGTGTCCTCTCTTCCTCCGTGATTTTTTCCTTGATTTTGCAGCATTTCTCAGCTTAATTTTGGCATGTTTTGCTCTTTGCACTGCAATTCTTTTGCTCCCAGACCGATTTCTGGTGCTCACTGCGTTTCCCAATTTCCATTTTTGGCTTTTTTTCTCAAGGGCATTTCACTTGCTCATATCTCCTTTCCAGAGTCTTAGGGAGCCTTTCTTTTCGGATCCGCAAGATTTCGTTTCCCTTCCCGAAAGGAAACTAAGTTTCCTTTCGGGAAGGGAAACGAAATCTTGCGATTTCAATGGGGACCAAAGGGGCAAGCTTTGGTGCATAGCCCTGCTCTTGCTGCCATGCCGTCACTTTTGCTGCCTTTGGCTTGGGCCGAGGTTTTTCCAATTTTTGTTTCCCTCTGCATGCCATGTCACATCCCTCCTTTCCCCTCTGTGTCCTCTCTTCCTCCGTGATTTTTTCCTTGATTTTGCAGCATTTCTCAGCTTAATTTTGGCATCTTTTGCTCCTTTGCACTGCAATTCTTTTGCTCCCAGACCGATTTCTGGTGCTCACTGCGTTTCCCAATTTCCCCATTTTTGGCTTTTTTTCTCAAGGGCATTTCACTTGCTCTTATCTCCTTTCCAGGAGTCTTAGGGAGCCTTTCTTTTCGGATCCGCAAGATTTCGTTTCCCTTCCCGAAAGGAAACTAAGTTTCCTTTCGGGAAGGGAAACGAAAATCCTTGCGATTTCAATGGGGACCAAAGGGGCAAGCTTTGGTGCATAGCCCTGCTCTTGCTGCCATGCGTCACTTTTGCTGCCTTTGGCTTGGGCCGAGGTTTTTCCCAAATTTTGTTTCCCTCTGCATGCCATGTCACATCCCTCTTCCCCTCTGTGTTCCTCTCTTCCTCCGTGATTTTTTCCTTGATTTTGCAGCATTTCTCAGCTTAATTTGGCATGTTTTGCTCCTTTGCACTGCAATTCTTTTGCTCCACAGACCGATTTCTGGTGCTCACTGCGTTTCCCAATTTCCCATTTTTGGCTTTTTTTCTCAAGGGCATTTCACTTGCTCATATCTCCTTTCCAGAGTCTTAGGGAGCCTTTCTTTTCGGATCCGCAAGATTTCGTTTCCCTTCCCGAAAGGAAACTAAGTTTCCTTCGGGAAGGGAAACGAAATCTTGCGATTTCAATGGGGGACCAAAGGGGCCAAGCTTTGGTGCATAGCCCTGCTCTTGCTGCCATGCCGTCACTTTTGCTGCCTTTGGCTTGGGCCGAGGTTTTTCCAATTTTTGTTTCCCTCTGCATGCCATGTCACATCCCTCTTCCCTCTGTGTCCTCTCTTCCTCCGTGATTTTTTCCTTGATTTTGCAGCATTTCCTCAGCTTAATTTTGGCATCTTTTGCTCCTTTGCACTGCCAAATCTTTTGCTCCCAGACCGATTTCTGGTGCTCACTGCGTTTTCCCAATTTCCCATTTTTGGCTTTTTTTTCTCAAGGGCATTTCACTTGCTCATATCTCCTTTCCAGAGGTCTTAGGGAGCCTTTCTTTTCGGATCCGCAAGATTTCGTTTCCCTTCCCGAAAGGAAACTAAGTTTCCTTTCGGAAGGGAAACGAAATCTTGCGATTTCAATGGGGACCAAAGGGGCAAGCTTTGGTGCATTAGCCCTGCTCTTGCTGCCATGCCGTCACTTTTGCTGCCTTTGGCTTGGGCGAGGTTTTTCCAATTTTTGTTTCCCTCTGCATGCCATGTCACATCCCTCTTCCCCTCTGTGTCCTCTCTTCCTCCGTGATTTTTTCCTTGATTTTGCAGCATTTCTCAGCTTAATTTTGGCATGTTTTGCTCCTTTGCACTGCAATTCTTTTGCTCCCAGACCGATTTCTGGTGCTCACTGCGTTTCCCAATTTCCCATTTTTGGCTTTTTTTCCTCAAGGCATTTCACTTGCTCATATCTCCTTTCCAGAGTCTTAGGGAGCCTTTCTTTTCGGATCCGCAAGATTTCGTTTCCCTTCCCGAAAGGAAACTAAGTTTCCTTTCGGGAAGGGAAACGAAATCTTGCGATTTCAATGAGGACCAAAGGGGCAAGCTTTGGTGCATAGCCCTGCTCTTGCTGCCATGCCGTCACTTTTGCTGCCTTTGGCTTGGGCCGAGGTTTTTTCCAATTTTTGTTTCCCTCTGCATGCCATGTCACATCCCTCTTCCCCTCTGTGTCCTCTCTTCCTCCGTGATTTTTTTCCTTGATTTTGCAGCATTTCTCAGCTTAATTTTGGCATCTTTTGCTCCTTTTGCACTGCAATTCTTTTGCTCCCAGACCGATTTCTGGTGCTCACTGCGTTTCCCAATTTCCCATTTTTGGCTTTTTTCTCAAGGGCATTTCACTTGCT
>NW_027099414.1:0-35387 GCF_031753505.1 Anomalospiza imberbis
GGCAGCGGGTGAGTTTGTCGACAAGCAAGAACATAGGCAGCTGCCTGTGCTTGGGAAGGAGCAGCTGCCTGGTTTTGGCAATTGCCTTCACAGCGCCCAGAAGCCCGGTGCTCTGCTGCTTTGTTTTTTCGCAGTCAGTCAATTGCACACTAGTGAAGCTGAGCCAGGCTCTTCAGCTTTGCTGCTTTTGAGCATCTGTGCTCCACTTATGCTCTGTGACATCTCTGGAGGTTGTTTGCCTCGGCCAGGCTGGCAAGTGCCCGCTAGTACCTAGAGCTGGGAGGAGAGGGCAGAGAGCACTTCCATCTGACAGCAGGTTGCAGATTGCCTCGGAAAGAGCCGTGTCCTTGGAATGTGCAGCAAATCCTCTTTCTTTGCAAACCGCGGTTAGTGTGCAGTGCAGGTGCGCTCTCCCCTTGCCAAATGGAGTGGGAAAGCTTTTCGCTAAGCTAGAGATGACTAGAGAAGCAGAAGCGCGGCTCCGGAGCTATCCGGAGGAAAGTGCCGCTTCCCGGCGTCTTTCGGCTTGAAGCGGCGCTCCGGAGCGCTGCGCTGGCGCTCTACTGAGCTGTGCGCGAATTAGCCGCTTCTTCGCCTCCGAGAAGCAGAGATCGCGGTTGCTTGGAAGAGGCGAAGAACGAAGCCGCAAAGAAGCGGGCTTGTGTGCCAAGCCTTCCGACTGCTGGAGGACGGTGGCTGCCGCTCTCCTGCCTGTTGAATTCACTCTCGGCAAGCGAATGGAAAGAGTTCCAGGACAACTTGCCTGGGTTTTGACTTGGTCCTGATGCGTCCCACCTTGGCAAGTCTTGCTCGTCGCCAGAGGCTGCGAGATGCACAGAAGACGGTGGCAGCTGCTGAAAAGAAGGGCAGCGGTGAGTTTGTCGACAAGCAAGAACATAGGCAGCTGCCTGTGCTTGGGAAGGAGCAGCTGCCTGGTTTTGGCCATTGCCTTCACAGCGCCCAGAAGCCCGGTGCTCTGCTGCTTTGTTTTTCGCAGTCAGTCAATTGCACACTAGTGAAGCTGAGCCAGGCTCTTCAGCTTTGCTGCTTTTGAGCATCTGTGCTCCACTTATGCTCTGTGACATCTCTGGAGGTGGTTTGCCTCGGCCAGGCTGGAAAGTGCCCGCTAGTACCTAGAGCTGGGCAGGAGAGGGCAGAGAGCACTTCCATCTGACAGCAGGTTGCAGATTGCCTCGGAAAGAGCCGTGTCCTTGGAATGTGCAGCAAATCCTCTTTCTTTGCAAACCGCGGTTAGTGTGCAGTGCAGGTGCGCTCTCCCTTGCCAACTGGAGTGGGAAAGCTTTTCGCTAAGCTAGAGATGACTAGAGAAGCAGAAGCGCGGCTCCGGAGCTATCCGGAGGAAAGTGCCGCTTCCCGGCGTCTTTCGGCTTGAAGCGGCGCTCCGGAGCGCTGCGCTGCCGCTCTACTGAGCTGTGCGCGAATTAGCCGCTTCTTCGCCTCCGAGAAGCAGAGATCGCGGTTGCTTGGAAGAGGCGAAGAACGAAGCCGCAAAGAAGCGGGCTTGTGTGCCAAGCTTTCCGACTGCTGGAGGACGGTGGCTGCCGCTCTCCTGCCTCTTGAATTCACTCTCGGCAAGCGAATGGAAAGCGTTCCAGGACAACTTGCCTGGGTTTTGACTTGGTCCTGATGCGTCCCACCTTGGCAAGTCTTGCTCGTCGCCAGAGGCTGCGAGATGCACAGAAGACGGTGGCAGCTGCTGAAAAGAAGGGCAGCGGTGAGGTTGTCGACAAGCAAGAACATAGGCAGCTGCCAGTGCTTGGGAAGGAGCAGCTGCCTGGTTTTGGCAATTGCCTTCACAGCGCCCAGAAGCCTGGTGCTCTGCTTCTTTGTTTTTCGCAGTCAGTCAATTGCACACTAGTGAAGCTGAGCCAGGCTCTTCAGCTTTGCTGCTTTTGAGCATCTGTGCTCCACTTATGCTCTGTGACATCTCTGGAGGTTGTTTGCCTCGGCCAGGCTGGCAAGTGCCCGCTAGTACCTAGAGCTGGGCAGGAGAGGGCAGAGAGCACTTCCATCTGACAGCAGGTTGCAGATTGCCTCGGAAAGAGCCGTGTCCTTGGAATGTGCAGCAAATCCTCTTTCTTTGCAAACCGCGGTTAGTGTGCAGTGCAGGTACGCTCTCCCCTTGCCAACTGGAGTGGGAAAGCTTTTCGCTAAGCTAGAGATGACTAGAGAAGCAGAAGCGCGGCTCCGGAGCTATCCGGAGGAAAGTGCCGCTTCCCGGCGTCTTTCGGCTTGAAGCGGCGCTCCGGAGCGCTCCGCTGCCGCTCTACTGAGCTGTGCGCGAATTAGCCGCTTCTTCGCCTCCGAGAAGCAGAGATCGCGGTTGCTTGGAAGAGGCGAAGAACGAAGCCGCAAAGAAGCGGGCTTGTGTGCCAAGCCTTCCGACTGCTGGAGGACGGTGGCTGCCGCTCTCCTGCCTCTTGAATTCACTCTCGGCAAGCGAATGGAAAGCGTTCCAGGACAACTTGCCTGGGTTTTGACTTGGTCCTGATGCGTCCCACCTTGGCAAGTCTTGCTCGTCGCCAGAGGCTGCGAGATGCACAGAAGACGGTGGCAGCTGCTGAAAAGAAGGGCAGCGGTGAGTTTGTCGACAAGCAAGAACAGAGGCAGCTGCCTGTGCTTGGGAAGGAGCAGCTGCCTGGTTTTGGCAATTGCCTTCACAGCGCCCAGAAGCCCGGTGCTCTGCTGCTTTGTTTTTCGCAGTCAGTCAATTGCACACTAGTGAAGCTGAGCCAGGCTCTTCAGCTTTGCTGCTTTTGAGCATCTGTGCTCCACTTATGCTCTGTGACATCTCTGGAGGTGGTTTGCCTCGGCCAGGCTGGAAAGTGCCCGCTAGTACCTAGAGCTGGGCAGGAGAGGGCAGAGAGCACTTCCATCTGACAGCAGGTTGCAGATTGCCTCGGAAAGAGCCGTGTCCTTGGAATGTGCAGCAAATCCTCTTTCTTTGCAAACCGCGGTTAGTGTGCAGTGCAGGTGCGCTCTCCCCTTGCCAAATGGAGTGGGAAAGCTTTTCGCTAAGCTAGAGATGACTAGAGAAGCAGAAGCGCGGCTCCGGAGCTATCCGGAGGAAAGTGCCGCTTCCCGGCGTCTTTCGGCTTGAAGCGGCGCTCCGGAGTGCTCCGCTGGCGCTCTGCTGAGCTGTGCGCGAATTAGCCGCTTCTGCGCCTCCGAGAAGCAGAGATCGCGGTTGCTTGGAAGAGGCGAAGAACGAAGCCGCAAAGAAGCGGGCTTGTGTGCCAAGCTTTCCGACTGCTGGAGGACGGTGGCTGCCGCTCTCCTGCCTCTTGAATTCACTCTCGGCAAGCGAATGGAAAGCGTTCCAGGACAACTTGCCTGGGTTTTGACTTGGTCCTGATGCGTCCCACCTTGGCAAGTCTTGCTCGTCGCCAGAGGCTGCGAGATGCACAGAAGACGGTGGCAGCTGCTGAAAAGAAGGGCAGCGGTGAGGTTGTCGACAAGCAAGAACATAGGCAGCTGCCAGTGCTTGGGAAGGAGCAGCTGCCTGGTTTTGGCAATTGCCTTCACAGCGCCCAGAAGCCTGGTGCTCTGCTTCTTTGTTTTTCGCAGTCAGTCAATTGCACACTAGTGAAGCTGAGCCAGGCTCTTCAGCTTTGCTGCTTTTGAGCATCTGTGCTCCACTTATGCTCTGTGACATCTCTGGAGGTTGTTTGCCTCGGCCAGGCTGGCAAGTGCCCGCTAGTACCTAGAGCTGGGCAGGAGAGGGCAGAGAGCACTTCCATCTGACAGCAGGTTGCAGATTGCCTCGGAAAGAGCCGTGTCCTTGGAATGTGCAGCAAATCCTCTTTCTTTGCAAACCGCGGTTAGTGTGCAGTGCAGGTACGCTCTCCCCCTTGCCAACTGGAGTGGGAAAGCTTTTCGCTAAGCTAGAGATGACTAGAGAAGCAGAAGCGCGGCTCCGGAGCTATCCGGAGGAAAGTGCCGCTTCCCGGCGTCTTTCGGCTTGAAGCGGCGCTCCGGAGCGCTGCGCTGGCGCTCTACTGAGCTGTGCGCGAATTAGCCGCTTCTTCGCCTCCGAGAAGCAGAGATCGCGGTTGCTTGGAAGAGGCGAAGAACGAAGCCGCAAAGAAGCGGGCTTGTGTGCCAAGCCTTCCGACTGCTGGAGGACGGTGGCTGCCGCTCTCCTGCCTGTTGAATTCACTCTCGGCAAGCGAATGGAAAGCGTTCCAGGACAACTTGCCTGGGTTTTGACTTGGTCCTGATGCGTCCCACTTGGCAAGTCTTGCTCGTCGCCAGAGGCTGCGAGATGCACAGAAGACGGTGGCAGCTGCTGAAAAGAAGGGCAGCGGTGAGTTTGTCGACAAGCAAGAACAGAGGCAGCTGCCTGTGCTTGGGAAGGAGCAGCTGCCTGGTTTTGGCAATTGCCTTCACAGCGCCCAGAAGCCCGGTGCTCTGCTGCTTTGTTTTTCGCAGTCAGTCAATTGCACACTAGTGAAGCTGAGCCAGGCTCTTCAGCTTTGCTGCTTTTGAGCATCTGTGCTCCACTTATGCTCTGTGACATCTCTGGAGGTGGTTTGCCTCGGCCAGGCTGGAAAGTGCCCGCTAGTACCTAGAGCTGGGCAGGAGAGGGCAGAGAGCACTTCCATCTGACAGCAGGTTGCAGATTGCCTCGGAAAGAGCCGTGTCCTTGGAATGTGCAGCAAATCCTCTTTCTTTGCAAACCGCGGTTAGTGTGCAGTGCAGGTGCGCTCTCCCCTTGCCAAATGGAGTGGGAAAGCTTTTCGCTAAGCTAGAGATGACTAGAGAAGCAGAAGCGCGGCTCCGGAGCTATCCGGAGGAAAGTGCCGCTTCCCGGCGTCTTTCGGCTTGAAGAGGCGCTCCGGAGTGCTCCGCTGGCGCTCTGCTGAGCTGTGCGCGAATTAGCCGCTTCTGCGCCTCCGAGAAGCAGAGATCGCGGTTGCTTGGAAGAGGCGAAGAACGAAGCCGCAAAGAAGCGGGCTTGTGTGCCAAGCCTTCCGACTGCTGGAGGACGGTGGCTGCCGCTCTCCTGCCTCTTGAATTCACTCTCGGCAAGCGAATGGAAAGCGTTCCAGGACAACTTGCCTGGGTTTTGACTTGGTCCTGATGCCTCCCACCTTGGCAAGTCTTGCTCGTCGCCAGAGGCTCCGAGATGCACAGAAGACGGTGGCAGCTGCTGAAAAGAAGGGCAGCGGTGAGTTTGTCGACAAGCAAGAACATAGGCAGCTGCCTGTGCTTGGGAAGGAGCAGCTGCCTGGTTTTGGCAATTGCCTTCACAGCGCCCAGAAGCCCCGGTGCTCTGCTGCTTTGTTTTTCGCAGTCAGTCAATTGCACACTAGTGAAGCTGAGCCAGGCTCTTCAGCTTTGCTGCTTTTGAGAATCTGTGCTCCACTTATGCTCTGTGACATCTCTGGAGGTTGTTTGCCTCGGCCAGGCTGGCAAGTGCCCGCTAGTACCTAGAGCTGGGCAGGAGAGGGCAGAGAGCACTTCCATCTGACAGCAGGTTGCAGATTGCCTCGGAAAGAGCCGTGTCCTTGGAATGTGCAGCAAATCCTCTTTCTTTGCAAACCGCGGTTAGTGTGCAGTGCAGGTACGCTCTCCCCTTGCCAACTGGAGTGGGAAAGCTTTTCGCTAAGCTAGAGATGACTAGAGAAGCAGAAGCGCGGCTCGGAGCTATCCGGAGGAAAGTGCCGCTTCCCGGCGTCTTTCGGCTTGAAGCGGCGCTCCGGAGCGCTCCGCTGCCGCTCTACTGAGCTGTGCGCGAATTAGCCGCTTCTTCGCCTCCGAGAAGCAGAGATCGCGGTTGCTTGGAAGAGGCGAAGAACGAAGCCGCAAAGAAGCGGGCTTGTGTGCCAAGCCTTCCGACTGCTGGAGGACGGTGACTGCCGCTCTCCTGCCTCTTGAATTCACTCTCGGCAAGCGAATGGAAAGCGTTCCAGGACAACTTGCCTGGGTTTTGACTTGGTCCTGATGCGTCCCACCTTGGCAAGTCTTGCTCGTCGCCAGAGGCTGCGAGATGCACAGAAGACGGTGGCAGCTGCTGAAAAGAAGGGCAGCGGTGAGTTTGTCGACAAGCAAGAACATAGGCAGCTGCATGTGCTTGGGAAGGAGCAGCTGCCTGGTTTTGGCAATTGCCTTCACAGCGCCCAGAAGCCCGGTGCTCTGCTGCTTTGTTTTTCGCAGTCAGTCAATTGCACACTAGTGAAGCTGAGCCAGGCTCTTCAGCTTTGCTGCTTTTGAGCATCTGCTCCACTTATGCTCTGTGACATCTCTGGAGGTTGTTTGCCTCGGCCAGGCTGGCAAGTGCCCGCTAGTACCTAGAGCTGGGCAGGAGAGGGCAGAGAGCACTTCCATCTGACAGCAGGTTGCAGATTGCCTCGGAAAGAGCCGTGTCCTTGGAATGTGCAGCAAATCCTCTTTCTTTGCAAACCGCGGTTAGTGTGCAGTGCAGGTACGCTCTCCCCTTGCCAACTGGAGTGGGAAAGCTTTTCGCTAAGCTAGAGATGACTAGAGAAGCAGAAGCGCGGCTCCGGAGCTATCCGGAGGAAAGTGCCGCTTCCCGGCGTCTTTCGGCTTGAAGCGGCGCTCCGGAGCGCTGCGCTGCCGCTCTACTGAGCTGTGCGCGAATTAGCCGCTTCTTCGCCTCCGAGAAGCAGAGATCGCGGTTGCTTGGAAGAGGCGAAGAACGAAGCCGCAAAGAAGCGGGCTTGTGTGCGAAGCCTTCCGACTGCCGGAGGACGGTGGCTGCCGCTCTCCTGCCTCTTGAATTCACTCTCGGCAAGCGAATGGAAAGCGTTCCAGGACAACTTGCCTGGTTTTGACTTGGTCCTGATGCGTCCACCTTGGCAAGTCTTGCTCGTCGCCAGAGGCTCCGAGGTGCACAGAAGACGGTGGCAGCTGCTGAAAAGAAGGGCAGCGGTGAGTTTGTCGACAAGCAAGAACATAGGCAGCTGCCTGTGCTTGGGAAGGAGCAGCTGCCTGGTTTTGGCAATTGCCTTCACAGCGCCCAGAAGCCCGGTGCTCTGCTGCTTTGTTTTTCGCAGTCAGTCAATTGCACACTAGTGAAGCTGAGCCAGGCTCTTCAGCTTTGCTGCTTTTGAGCATCTGTGCTCCACTTATGCTCTGTGACATCTCTGGAGGTTGTTTGCCTCGGCCAGGCTGGAAAGTGCCCGCTAGTACCTAGAGCTGGGCAGGAGAGGGCAGAGAGCACTTCCATCTGACAGCAGGTTGCAGATTGCCTCGGAAAGAGCCGTGTCCTTGGAATGTGCAGCAAATCCTCTTTCTTTGCAAACGCGCGGTTAGTGTGCAGTGCAGGTGCGCTCTCCCCTTGCCAAATGGAGTGGGAAAGCTTTTCGCTAAGCTAGAGATGACTAGAGAAGCAGAAGCGCGGCTCCGGAGCTATCCGGAGGAAAGTGCCGCTTCCCGGCGTCTTTCGGCTTGAAGCGGCGCTCCGGAGCGCTGCGCTGTCGCTCTACTGAGCTGTGCGCGAATTAGCCGCTTCTTCGCCTCCGAGAAGCAGAGATCGCGGTTGCTTGGAAGAGGCGAAGAACGAAGCCGCAAAGAAGCGGGCTTGTGTGCGAAGCCTTCCGACTGCTGGAGGGACGGTGGCTGCCGCTCTCCTGCCTCTTGAATTCACTCTCGGCAAGCGAATGGAAAGCGTTCCAGGACAACTTGCCTGGGTTTTGACTTGGTCCTGATGCGTCCCACCTTGGCAAGTCTTGCTCGTCGCCAGAGGCTCCGAGATGCACAGAAGACGGTGGCAGCTGCTGAAAAGAAGGGCAGCGGTGAGTTTGTCGACAAGCAAGAACATAGGCAGCTGCCTGTGCTTGGGAAGGAGCAGCTGCCTGGTTTTGGCAATTGCCTTCACAGCGCCCAGAAGCCCGGTGCTCTGCTGCTTTGTTTTTCGCAGTCAGTCAATTGCACACTAGTGAAGCTGAGCCAGGCTCTTCAAGCTTTGCTGCTTTTGAGCATCTGTGCTCCACTTATGCTCTGTGACATCTCTGGAGGTGGTTTGCCTCGGCCAGGCTGGCAAGTGCCCGCTAGTACCTAGAGCTGGGCAGGAGAGGGCAGAGAGCACTTCCATCTGACAGCAGGTTGCAGATTGCCTGGGAAAGAGCCGTGTCCTTGGAATGTGCAGCAAATCCTCTTTCTTTGCAAACCGCGGTTAGTGTGCAGTGCAGGTGCGCTCTCCCCTTGCCAACTGGAGTGGGAAAGCTTTTCGCTAAGCTAGAGATGACTAGAGAAGCAGAAGCGCGGCTCCGGAGCTATCCGGAGGAAAGTGCCGCTTCCCGGCGTCTTTCGGCTTGAAGCGGCGCTCCGGAGCGCTGCGCTGCCGCTCTACTGAGCTGTGCGCGAATTAGCCGCTTCTTCGCCTCCGAGAAGCAGAGATCGCGGTTGCTTGGAAGAGGCGAAGAACGAAGCCGCAAAGAAGCGGGCTTGTGTGCCAAGCCTTCCGACTGCTGGAGGACGGTGGCTGCCGCTCTCCTGCCTCTTGAATTCACTCTCGGCAAGCGAATGGAAAGCGTTCCAGGACAACTTGCCTGGGTTTTGACTTGGTCCTGATGCGTCCCACCTTGGCAAGTCTTGCTCGTCGCCAGAGGCTGCGAGATGCACAGAAGACGGTGGCAGCTGCTGAAAAGAAGGGCAGCGGTGAGGTTGTCGACAAGCAAGAACATAGGCAGCTGCCTGTGCTTGGGAAGGAGCAGCTGCCTGGTTTTGGCAATTGCCTTCACAGCGCCCAGAAGCCTGGTGCTCTGCTTCATTGTTTTTCGCAGTCAGTCATTTGCACACTAGTGAAGCTGAGCCAGGCTCTTCAGCTTTGCTGCTTTTGAGCATCTGTGCTCCACTTATGCTCTGTGACATCTCTGGAGGTTGTTTGCCTCGGCCAGGCTGGCAAGTGCCCGCTAGTACCTAGAGCTGGGCAGGAGAGGGCAGAGAGCACTTCCATCTGACAGCAGGTTGCAGATTGCCTCGGAAAGAGCCGTGTCCTTGGAATGTGCAGCAAATCCTCTTTCTTTGCAAACCGCGGTTAGTGTGCAGTGCAGGTACGCTCTCCCCTTGCCAACTGGAGTGGGAAAGCTTTTCGCTAAGCTAGAGATGACTAGAGAAGCAGAAGCGCGGCTCCGGAGCTATCCGGAGGAAAGTGCCGCTTCCCGGCGTCTTTCGGCTTGAAGCGGCGCTCCGGAGCGCTGCGCTGCCGCTCTACTGAGCTGTGCGCGAATTAGCCGCTTCTTCGCCTCCGAGAAGCAGAGATCGCGGTTGCTTGGAAGAGGCGAAGAACGAAGCCGCAAAGAAGCGGGCTTGTGTGCCAAGCCTTCCGACTGCTGGAGGACGGTGGCTGCCGCTCTCCTGCCTCTTGAATTCACTCTCGGCAAGCGAATGGAAAGCGTTCCAGGACAACTTGCCTGGGTTTTGACTTGGTCCTGATGCGTCCCACCTTGGCAAGTCTTGCTCGTCGCCAGAGGCTGCGAGATGCACAGAAGACGGTGGCAGCTGCTGAAAAGAAGGGCAGCGGTGAGGTTGTCGACAAGCAAGAACATAGGCAGCTGCCAGTGCTTGGGAAGGAGCAGCTGCCTGGTTTTGGCAATTGCCTTCACAGCGCCCAGAAGCCCGGTGCTCTGCTGCTTTGTTTTTCGCAGTCAGTCAATTGCACACTAGTGAAGCTGAGCCAGGCTCTTCAGCTTTGCTGCTTTTGAGCATCTGTGCTCCACTTATGCTCTGTGACATCTCTCGAGGTTGTTTGCCTCGGCCAGGCTGGCAAGTGCCCGCTAGTACCTAGAGCTGGGCAGGAGAGGGCAGAGAGCACTTCCATCTGACAGCAGGTTGCAGATTGCCTCGGAAAGAGCCGTGTCCTTGGAATGTGCAGCAAATCCTCTTTCTTTGCAAACCGCGGTTAGTGTGCAGTGCAGGTACGCTCTCCCCTTGCCAACTGGAGTGGGAAAGCTTTTCGCTAAGCTAGAGATGACTAGAGAAGCAGAAGCGCGGCTCCGGAGCTATCCGGAGGAAAGTGCCGCTTCCCGGCGTCTTTCGGCTTGAAGCGGCGCTCCGGAGCGCTGCGCTGCCGCTCTACTGAGCTGTGCGCGAATTAGCCGCTTCTTCGCCTCCGAGAAGCAGAGATCGCGGTTGCTTGGAAGAGGCGAAGAACGAAGCCGCAAAGAAGCGGGCTTGTGTGCCAAGCCTTCCGACTGCTGGAGGACGGTGGCTGCCGCTCTCCTGCCTCTTGAATTCACTCTCGGCAAGCGAATGGAAAGCGTTCCAGGACAACTTGCCTGGGTTTTGACTTGGTCCTGATGCGTCCCACCTTGGCAAGTCTTGCTCGTCGCCAGAGGCTCCGAGATGCACAGAAGACGGTGGCAGCTGCTGAAAAGAAGGGCAGCGGTGAGTTTGTCGACAAGCAAGAACATAGGCAGCTGCCTGTGCTTGGGAAGGAGCAGCTGCCTGGTTTTGGCAATTGCCTTCACAGCGCCCAGAAGCCCGGTGCTCTGCTGCTTTGTTTTTCGCAGTCAGTCAATTGCACACTAGTGAAGCTGAGCCAGGCTCTTCAGCTTTGCTGCTTTTGAGCATCTGTGCTCCACTTATGCTCTGTGACATCTCTGGAGGTTGTTTGCCTCGGCCAGGCTGGAAAGTGCCCGCTAGTACCTAGAGCTGGGAGGAGAGGGCAGAGAGCACTTCCATCTGACAGCAGGTTGCAGATTGCCTCGGAAAGAGCCGTGTCCTTGGAATGTGCAGCAAATCCTCTTTCTTTGCAAACCGCAGTTAGTGTGCAGTGCAGGTACGCTCTCCCCTTGCCAACTGGAGTGGGAAAGCTTTTCGCTAAGCTAGAGATGACTAGAGAAGCAGAAGCGCGGCTCCGGAGCTATCCGGAGGAAAGTGCCGCTTCCCCGGCGTCTTTCGGCTTGAAGCGGCGCTCCGGAGCGCTGCGCTGCCGCTCTACTGAGCTGTGCGCGAATTAGCCGCTTCTTCGCCTCCGAGAAGCAGAGATCGCGGTTGCTTGGAAGAGGCGAAGAACGAAGCCGCAAAGAAGCGGGCTTGTGTGCCAAGCCTTCCGACTGCTGGAGGACGGTGGCTGCCGCTCTCCTGCCTGTTGAATTCACTCTCGGCAAGCGAATGGAAAGCGTTCCAGGACAACTTGCCTGGGTTTTGACTTGGTCCTGATGCGTCCCACCTTGGCAAGTCTTGCTCGTCGCCAGAGGCTGCGAGATGCACAGAAGACGGTGGCAGCTGCTGAAAAGAAGGGCAGCGGTGAGTTTGTCGACAAGCAAGAACAGAGGCAGCTGCCTGTGCTTGGGAAGGAGCAGCTGCCTGGTTTTGGCAATTGCCTTCACAGCGCCCAGAAGCCCGGTGCTCTGCTGCTTTGTTTTTCGCAGTCAGTCAATTGCACACTAGTGAAGCTGAGCCAGGCTCTTCAGCTTTGCTGCTTTTGAGCATCTGTGCTCCACTTATGCTCTGTGACATCTCTGGAGGTTGTTTGCCTCGGCCAGGCTGGAAAGTGCCCGCTAGTACCTAGAGCTGGGCAGGAGAGGGCAGAGAGCACTTCCATCTGACAGCAGGTTGCAGATTGCCTCGGAAAGAGCCGTGTCCTTGGAATGTGCAGCAAATCCTCTTTCTTTGCAAACCGCGGTTAGTGTGCAGTGCAGGTGCGCTCTCCCCTTGCCAAATGGAGTGGGAAAGCTTTTCGCTAAGCTAGAGATGACTAGAGAAGCAGAAGCGCGGCTCCGGAGCTATCCGGAGGAAAGTGCCGCTTCCCCGGCGTCTTTCGGCTTGAAGCGGCGCTCCGGAGCGCTGCGCTGTCGCTCTACTGAGCTGTGCGCGAATTAGCCGCTTCTTCGCCTCCGAGAAGCAGAGATCGCGGTTGCTTGGAAGAGGCGAAGAACGAAGCCGCAAAGAAGCGGGCTTGTGTGCGAAGCCTTCCGACTGCTGGAGGACGGTGGCTGCCGCTCTCCTGCCTCTTGAATTCACTCTCGGCAAGCGAATGGAAAGCGTTCCAGGACAACTTGCCTGGGTTTTGACTTGGTCCTGATGCGTCCCACCTTGGCAAGTCTTGCTCGTCGCCAGAGGCTCCGAGATGCACAGAAGACGGTGGCAGCTGCTGAAAAGAAGGGCAGCGGTGAGTTTGTCGACAAGCAAGAACATAGGCAGCTGCCTGTGCTTGGGAAGGAGCAGCTGCCTGGTTTTGGCAATTGCCTTCACAGCGCCCAGAAGCCCGGTGCTCTGCTGCTTTGTTTTTCGCAGTCAGTCAATTGCACACTAGTGAAGCTGAGCCAGGCTCTTCAGCTTTGCTGCTTTTGAGCATCTGTGCTCCACTTATGCTCTGTGACATCTCTCGAGGTGGTTTGCCTCGCCCAGGCTGGAAAGTGCCCGCTAGTACCTAGAGCTGGGCAGGAGAGGGCAGAGAGCACTTCCATCTGACAGCAGGTTGCAGATTGCCTCGGAAAGAGCCGTGTCCTTGGAATGTGCAGCAAATCCTCTTTCTTTGCAAACCGCGGTTAGTGTGCAGTGCAGGTGCGCTCTCCCCTTGCCAACTGGAGTGGGAAAGCTTTTCGCTAAGCTAGAGATGACTAGAGAAGCAGAAGCGCGGCTCCGGAGCTATCCGGAGGAAAGTGCCGCTTCCCGGCGTCTTTCGGCTTGAAGCGGCGCTCCGGAGCGCTGCGCTGCCGCTCTACTGAGCTGTGCGCGAATTAGCCGCTTCTTCGCCTCCGAGAAGCAGAGATGGCGGTTGCTTGGAAGAGGCGAAGAACGAAGCCGCAAAGAAGCGGGCTTGTGTGCCAAGCCTTCCGACTGCTGGAGGACGGTGGCTGCCGCTCTCCTGCCTGTTGAATTCACTCTCGGCAAGCGAATGGAAAGCGTTCCAGGACAACTTGCCTGGGTTTTGACTTGGTCCTGATGCGTCCCACCTTGGCAAGTCTTGCTCGTCGCCAGAGGCTGCGAGATGCACAGAAGACGGTGGCAGCTGCTGAAAAGAAGGGCAGCGGTGAGGTTGTCGACAAGCAAGAACATAGGCAGCTGCCTGTGCTTGGGAAGGAGCAGCTGCCTGGTTTTGGCAATTGCCTTCACAGCGCCCAGAAGCCTGGTGCTCTGCTTCTTTGTTTTTCGCAGTCAGTCATTTGCACACTAGTGAAGCTGAGCCAGGCTCTTCAGCTTTGCTGCTTTTGAGCATCTGTGCTCCACTTATGCTCTGTGACATCTCTGGAGGTTGTTTGCCTCGGCCAGGCTGGCAAGTGCCCGCTAGTACCTAGAGCTGGGCAGGAGAGGGCAGAGAGCACTTCCATCTGACAGCAGGTTGCAGATTGCCTCGGAAAGAGCCGTGTCCTTGGAATGTGCAGCAAATCCTCTTTCTTTGCAAACCGCGGTTAGTGTGCAGTGCAGGTACGCTCTCCCCTTGCCAACTGGAGTGGGAAAGCTTTTCGCTAAGCTAGAGATGACTAGAGAAGCAGAAGCGCGGCTCGGAGCTATCCGGAGGAAAGTGCCGCTTCCCGGCGTCTTTCGGCTTGAAGCGGCGCTCCGGAGCGCTGCGCTGCCGCTCTACTGAGCTGTGCGCGAATTAGCCGCTTCTTCGCCTCCGAGAAGCAGAGATCGCGGTTGCTTGGAAGAGGCGAAGAACGAAGCCGCAAAGAAGCGGGCTTGTGTGCCAAGCCTTCCGACTGCTGGAGGACGGTGGCTGCCGCTCTCCTGCCTCTTGAATTCACTCTCGGCAAGCGAATGGAAAGCGTTCCAGGACAACTTGCCTGGGTTTTGACTTGGTCCTGATGCGTCCCACCTTGGCAAGTCTTGCCTCGTCGCCAGAGGCTGCGAGATGCACAGAAGACGGTGGCAGCTGCTGAAAAGAAGGGCAGCGGTGAGGTTGTCGACAAGCAAGAACATAGGCAGCTGCCAGTGCTTGGGAAGGAGCAGCTGCCTGGTTTTGGCAATTGCCTTCACAGCGCCCAGAAGCCCGGTGCTCTGCTGCTTTGTTTTTCGCAGTCAGTCAATTGCACACTAGTGAAGCTGAGCCAGGCTCTTCAGCTTTGCTGCTTTTGAGCATCTGTGCTCCACTTATGCTCTGTGACATCTCTCGAGGTTGTTTGCCTCGGCCAGGCTGGCAAGTGCCCGCTAGTACCTAGAGCTGGGCAGGAGAGGGCAGAGAGCACTTCCATCTGACAGCAGGTTGCAGATTGCCTCGGAAAGAGCCGTGTCCTTGGAATGTGCAGCAAATCCTCTTTCTTTGCAAACCGCGGTTAGTGTGCAGTGCAGGTGCGCTCTCCCCTTGCCAAATGGAGTGGGAAAGCTTTTCGCTAAGCTAGAGATGACTAGAGAAGCAGAAGCGCGGCTCCGGAGCTATCCGGAGGAAAGTGCCGCTTCCCGGCGTCTTTCGGCTTGAAGCGGCGCTCCGGAGCGCTGCGCTGCCGCTCTACTGAGCTGTGCGCGAATTAGCCGCTTCTTCGCCTCCGAGAAGCAGAGATCGCGGTTGCTTGGAAGAGGCGAAGAACGAAGCCGCAAAGAAGCGGGCTTGTGTGCCAAGCCTTCCGACTGCTGGAGGACGGTGGCTGCCGCTCTCCTGCCTCTTGAATTCACTCTCGGCAAGCGAATGGAAAGCGTTCCAGGACAACTTGCCTGGGTTTTGACTTGGTCCTGATGCGTCCCACCTTGGCAAGTCTTGCTCGTCGCCAGAGGCTCCGAGATGCACAGAAGACGGTGGCAGCTGCGGAAAAGAAGGGCAGCGGTGAGTTTGTCGACAAGCAAGAACATAGGCAGCTGCCTGTGCTTGGGAAGGAGCAGCTGCCTGGTTTTGGCAATTGCCTTCACAGCGCCCAGAAGCCCGGTGCTCTGCTGCTTTGTTTTTCGCAGTCAGTCAATTGCACACTAGTGAAGCTGAGCCAGGCTCTTCAGCTTTGCTGCTTTTGAGCATCTGTGCTCCACTTATGCTCTGTGACATCTCTGGAGGTTGTTTGCCTCGGCCAGGCTGGAAAGTGCCCGCTAGTACCTAGAGCTGGGAGGAGAGGGCAGAGAGCACTTCCATCTGACAGCAGGTTGCAGATTGCCTCGGAAAGAGCCGTGTCCTTGGAATGTGCAGCAAATCCTCTTTCTTTGCAAACCGCAGTTAGTGTGCAGTGCAGGTACGCTCTCCCCTTGCCAACTGGAGTGGGAAAGCTTTTCGCTAAGCTAGAGATGACTAGAGAAGCAGAAGCGCGGCTCCGGAGCTATCCGGAGGAAAGTGCCGCTTCCCGGCGTCTTTCGGCTTGAAGCGGCGCTCCGGAGCGCTGCGCTGCCGCTCTACTGAGCTGTGCGCGAATTAGCCGCTTCTTCGCCTCCGAGAAGCAGAGATCGCGGTTGCTTGGAAGAGGCGAAGAACGAAGCCGCAAAGAAGCGGGCTTGTGTGCCAAGCCTTCCGACTGCTGGAGGACGGTGGCTGCCGCTCTCCTGCCTGTTGAATTCACTCTCGGCAAGCGAATGGAAAGCGTTCCAGGACAACTTGCCTGGGTTTTGACTTGGTCCTGATGCGTCCCACCTTGGCAAGTCTTGCTCGTCGCCAGAGGCTGCGAGATGCACAGAAGACGGTGGCAGCTGCTGAAAAGAAGGGCAGCGGTGAGTTTGTCGACAAGCAAGAACATAGGCAGCTGCCTGTGCTTGGGAAGGAGCAGCTGCCTGGTTTTGGCAATTGCCTTCACAGCGCCCAGAAGCCCGGTGCTCTGCTGCTTTGTTTTTCGCAGTCAGTCAATTGCACACTAGTGAAGCTGAGCCAGGCTCTTCAGCTTTGCTGCTTTTGAGCATCTGTGCTCCACTTATGCTCTGTGACATCTCTGGAGGTTGTTTGCCTCGGCCAGGCTGGAAAGTGTCCGCTAGTACCTAGAGCTGGGCAGGAGAGGGCAGAGAGCACTTCCATCTGACAGCAGGTTGCAGATTGCCTCGGAAAGAGCCGTGTCCTTGGAATGTGCAGCAAATCCTCTTTCTTTGCAAACCGCGGTTAGTGTGCAGTGCAGGTGCGCTCTCCCCTTGCCAACTGGAGTGGGAAAGCTTTTCGCTAAGCTAGAGATGACTAGAGAAGCAGAAGCGCGGCTCCGGAGCTATCCGGAGGAAAGTGCCGCTTCCCGGCGTCTTTCGGCTTGAAGCGGCGCTCCGGAGCGCTGCGCTGCCGCTCTACTGAGCTGTGCGCGAATTAGCCGCTTCTTCGCCTCCGAGAAGCAGAGATGGCGGTTGCTTGGAAGAGGCGAAGAACGAAGCCGCAAAGAAGCGGGCTTGTGTGCCAAGCCTTCCGACTGCTGGAGGACGGTGACTGCCGCTCTCCTGCCTCTTGAATTCACTCTCGGCAAGCGAATGGAAAGCGTTCCAGGACAACTTGCCTGCGTTTTGACTTGGTCCTGATGCGTCCCACCTTGGCAAGTCTTGCTCGTCGCCAGAGGCTCCGAGATGCACAGAAGACGGTGGCAGCTGCTGAAAAGAAGGGCAGCGGTGAGGTTGTCGACAAGCAAGAACAGAGGCAGCTGCCTGTGCTTGGGAAGGAGCAGCTGCCTGGTTTTGGCAATTGCCTTCACAGCGCCCAGAAGCCCGGTTCTCTGCTGCTTTGTTTTTCGCAGTCAGTCAATTGCACACTAGTGAAGCCGAGCCAGGCTCTTCAGCTTTGCTGCTTTTGAGCATCTGTGCTCCACTTATGCTCTGTGACATCTCTGGAGGTTGTTTGCCTCGGCCAGGCTGGAAAGTGCCCGCTAGTACCTAGAGCTGGGAGGAGAGGGCAGAGAGCACTTCCATCTGACAGCAGGTTGCAGATTGCCTCGGAAAGAGCCGTGTCCTTGGAATGTGCAGCAAATCCTCTTTCTTTGCAAACCGCGGTTAGTGTGCAGTGCAGGTACGCTCTCCCCTTGCCAACTGGAGTGGGAAAGCTTTTCGCTAAGCTAGAGATGACTAGAGAAGCAGAAGCGCGGCTCCGGAGCTATCCGGAGGAAAGTGCCGCTTCCCGGCGTCTTTCGGCTTGAAGCGGCGCTCCGGAGCGCTGCGCTGCCGCTCTACTGAGCTGTGCGCGAATTAGCCGCTTCTTCGCCTCCGAGAAGCAGAGATCGCGGTTGCTTGGAAGAGGCGAAGAACGAAGCCGCAAAGAAGCGGGCTTGTGTGCCAAGCCTTCCGACTGCTGGAGGACGGTGACTGCCGCTCTCCTGCCTCTTGAATTCACTCTCGGCAAGCGAATGGAAAGCGTTCCAGGACAACTTGCCTGGGTTTTGACTTGGTCCTGATGCGTCCCACCTTGGCAAGTCTTGCTCGTCGCCAGAGGCTCCGAGATGCACAGAAGACGGTGGCAGCTGCTGAAAAGAAGGGCAGCGGTGAGTTTGTCGACAAGCAAGAACATAGGCAGCTGCCTGTGCTTGGGAAGGAGCAGCTGCCTGGTTTTGGCAATTGCCTTCACAGCGCCCAGAAGCCCGGTGCTCTGCTGCTTTGTTTTTCGCAGTCAGTCAATTGCACACTAGTGAAGCTGAGCCAGGCTCTTCAGCTTTGCTGCTTTTGAGCATCTGTGCTCCACTTATGCTCTGTGACATCTCTGGAGGTTGTTTGCCTCGGCCAGGCTGGAAAGTGCCCGCTAGTACCTAGAGCTGGGCAGGAGAGGGCAGAGAGCACTTCCATCTGACAGCAGGTTGCAGATTGCCTCGGAAAGAGCCGTGTCCTTGGAATGTGCAGCAAATCCTCTTTCTTTGCAAACCGCGGTTAGTGTGCAGTGCAGGTGCGCTCTCCCCTTGCCAAATGGAGTGGGAAAGCTTTTCGCTAAGCTAGAGATGACTAGAGAAGCAGAAGCGCGGCTCCGGAGCTATCCGGAGGAAAGTGCCGCTTCCCGGCGTCTTTCGGCTTGAAGCGGCGCTCCGGAGCGCTGCGCTGCCGCTCTACTGAGCTGTGCGCGAATTAGCCGCTTCTTCGCCTCCGAGAAGCAGAGATCGCGGTTGCTTGGAAGAGGCGAAGAACGAAGCCGCAAAGAAGCGGGCTTGTGTGCCAAGCCTTCCGACTGCTGGAGGACGGTGGCTGCCGCTCTCCTGCCTCTTGAATTCACTCTCGGCAAGCGAATGGAAAGCGTTCCAGGACAACTTGCCTGGGTTTTGACTTGGTCCTGATGCGTCCCACCTTGGCAAGTCTTGCTCGTCGCCAGAGGCTGCGAGATGCACAGAAGACGGTGGCAGCTGCTGAAAAGAAGGGCAGCGGTGAGTTTGTCGACAAGCAAGAACATAGGCAGCTGCCTGTGCTTGGGAAGGAGCAGCTGCCTGGTTTTGGCAATTGCCTTCACAGCGCCCAGAAGCCCGGTGCTCTGCTGCTTTGTTTTTCGCAGTCAGTCAATTGCACACTAGTGAAGCTGAGCCAGGCTCTTCAGCTTTGCTGCTTTTGAGCATCTGTGCTCCACTTATGCTCTGTGACATCTCTGGAGGTTGTTTGCCTCGGCCAGGCTGGAAAGTGCCCGCTAGTACCTAGAGCTGGGCAGGAGAGGGCAGAGAGCACTTCCATCTGACAGCAGGTTGCAGATTGCCTCGGAAAGAGCCGTGTCCTTGGAATGTGCAGCAAATCCTCTTTCTTTGCAAACCGCGGTTAGTGTGCAGTGCAGGTACGCTCTCCCCTTGCCAACTGGAGTGGGAAAGCTTTTCGCTAAGCTAGAGATGACTAGAGAAGCAGAAGCGCGGCTCCGGAGCTATCCGGAGGAAAGTGCCGCTTCCCGGCGTCTTTCGGCTTGAAGCGGCGCTCCGGAGCGCTGCGCTGCCGCTCTACTGAGCTGTGCGCGAATTAGCCGCTTCTTCGCCTCCGAGAAGCAGAGATCGCGGTTGCTTGGAAGAGGCGAAGAACGAAGCCGCAAAGAAGCGGGCTTGTGTGCCAAGCCTTCCGACTGCTGGAGGACGGTGACTGCCGCTCTCCTGCCTCTTGAATTCACTCTCGGCAAGCGAATGGAAAGCGTTCCAGGACAACTTGCCTGGGTTTTGACTTGGTCCTGATGCGTCCCACCTTGGCAAGTCTTGCTCGTCGCCAGAGGCTCCGAGATGCACAGAAGACGGTGGCAGCTGCTGAAAAGAAGGGCAGCGGTGAGTTTGTCGACAAGCAAGAACATAGGCAGCTGCCTGTGCTTGGGAAGGAGCAGCTGCCTGGTTTTGGCAATTGCCTTCACAGCGCCCAGAAGCCCGGTGCTCTGCTGCTTTGTTTTTCGCAGTCAGTCAATTGCACACTAGTGAAGCTGAGCCAGGCTCTTCAGCTTTGCTGCTTTTGAGCATCAGTGCTCCACTTATGCTCTGTGACATCTCTGGAGGTTGTTTGCCTCGGCCAGGCTGGCAAGTGCCCGCTAGTACCTAGAGCTGGGCAGGAGAGGGCAGAGAGCACTTCCATCTGACAGCAGGTTGCAGATTGCCTCGGAAAGAGCCGTGTCCTTGGAATGTGCAGCAAATCCTCTTTCTTTGCAAACCGCGGTTAGTGTGCAGTGCAGGTGCGCTCTCCCCTTGCCAAATGGAGTGGGAAAGCTTTTCGCTAAGCTAGAGATGACTAGAGAAGCAGAAGCGCGGCTCCGGAGCTATCCGGAGGAAAGTGCCGCTTCCCGGCGTCTTTCGGCTTGAAGCGGCGCTCCGGAGCGCTGCGCTGGCGCTCTACTGAGCTGTGCGCGAATTAGCCGCTTCTTCGCCTCCGAGAAGCAGAGATCGCGGTTGCTTGGAAGAGGCGAAGAACGAAGCCGCAAAGAAGCGGGCTTGTGTGCCAAGCCTTCCGACTGCTGGAGGACGGTGGCTGCCGCTCTCCTGCCTGTTGAATTCACTCTCGGCAAGCGAATGGAAAGCGTTCCAGGACAACTTGCCTGGGTTTTGACTTGGTCCTGATGCGTCCCACCTTGGCAAGTCTTGCTCGTCGCCAGAGGCTCCGAGATGCACAGAAGACGGTGGCAGCTGCTGAAAAGAAGGGCAGCGGTGAGGTTGTCGACAAGCAAGAACATAGGCAGCTGCCTGTGCTTGGGAAGGAGCAGCTGCCTGGTTTTGGCAATTGCCTTCACAGCGCCCAGAAGCCCGGTGCTCTGCTGCTTTGTTTTTCGCAGTCAGTCAATTGCACACTAGTGAAGTCTAGCCAGGCTCTTCAGCTTTGCTGCTTTTGAGCATCTGTGCTCCACTTATGCTCTGTGACATCTCTGGAGGTTGTTTGCCTCGGCCAGGCTGGAAAGTGCCCGCTAGTACCTAGAGCTGGGCAGGAGAGGGCAGAGAGCACTTCCATCTGACAGCAGGTTGCAGATTGCCTCGGAAAGAGCCGTGTCCTTGGAATGTGCAGCAAATCCTCTTTCTTTGCAAACCGCGGTTAGTGTGCAGTGCAGGTGCGCTCTCCCCTTGCCAAATGGAGTGGGAAAGCTTTTCGCTAAGCTAGAGATGACTAGAGAAGCAGAAGCGCGGCTCCGGAGCTATCCGGAGGAAAGTGCCGCTTCCCGGCGTCTTTCGGCTTGAAGCGGCGCTCCGGAGCGCTGCGCTGGCGCTCTACTGAGCTGTGCGCGAATTAGCCGCTTCTTCGCCTCCGAGAAGCAGAGATCGCGGTTGCTTGGAAGAGGCGAAGAACGAAGCCGCAAAGAAGCGGGCTTGTGTGCGAAGCCTTCCGACTGCTGGAGGACGGTGGCTGCCGCTCTCCTGCCTCTTGAATTCACTCTCGGCAAGCGAATGGAAAGCGTTCCAGGACAACTTGCCTGGGTTTTGACTTGGTCCTGATGCGTCCCACCTTGGCAAGTCTTGCTCGTCGCCAGAGGCTGCGAGATGCACAGAAGACGGTGGCAGCTGCTGAAAAGAAGGGCAGCGGTGAGTTTGTCGACAAGCAAGAACATAGGCAGCTGCCTGTGCTTGGGAAGGAGCAGCTGCCTGGTTTTGGCAATTGCCTTCACAGCGCCCAGAAGCCCGGTGCTCTGCTGCTTTGTTTTTCGCAGTCAGTCAATTGCACACTAGTGAAGCTGAGCCAGGCTCTTCAGCTTTGCTGCTTTTGAGCATCTGTGCTCCACTTATGCTCTGTGACATCTCTGGAGGTGGTTTGCCTCGGCCAGGCTGGAAAGTGCCCGCTAGTACCTAGAGCTGGGCAGGAGAGGGCAGAGAGCACTTCCATCTGACAGCAGGTTGCAGATTGCCTCGGAAAGAGCCGTGTCCTTGGAATGTGCAGCAAATCCTCTTTCTTTGCAAACCGCGGTTAGTGTGCAGTGCAGGTGCGCTCTCCCCTTGCCAACTGGAGTGGGAAAGCTTTTCGCTAAGCTAGAGATGACTAGAGAAGCAGAAGCGCGGCTCCGGAGCTATCCGGAGGAAAGTGCCGCTTCCCGGCGTCTTTCGGCTTGAAGCGGCGCTCCGGAGCGCTGCGCTGCCGCTCTACTGAGCTGTGCGCGAATTAGCCGCTTCTTCGCCTCCGAGAAGCAGAGATCGCGGTTGCTTGGAAGAGGCGAAGAACGAAGCCGCAAAGAAGCGGGCTTGTGTGCCAAGCCTTCCGACTGCTGGAGGACGGTGGCTGCCGCTCTCCTGCCTCTTGAATTCACTCTCGGCAAGCGAATGGAAAGCGTTCCAGGACAACTTGCCTGGGTTTTGACTTGGTCCTGATGCGTCCCACCTTGGCAAGTCTTGCTCGTCGCCAGAGGCTGCGAGATGCACAGAAGACGGTGGCAGCTGCTGAAAAGAAGGGCAGCGGTGAGGTTGTCGACAAGCAAGAACATAGGCAGCTGCCAGTGCTTGGGAAGGAGCAGCTGCCTGGTTTTGGCAATTGCCTTCACAGCGCCCAGAAGCCTGGTGCTCTGCTTCTTTGTTTTTCGCAGTCAGTCAATTGCACACTAGTGAAGCTGAGCCAGGCTCTTCAGCTTTGCTGCTTTTGAGCATCTGTGCTCCACTTATGCTCTGTGACATCTCTGGAGGTTGTTTGCCTCGGCCAGGCTGGCAAGTGCCCGCTAGTACCTAGAGCTGGGCAGGAGAGGGCAGAGAGCACTTCCATCTGACAGCAGGTTGCAGATTGCCTCGGAAAGAGCCGTGTCCTTGGAATGTGCAGCAAATCCTCTTTCTTTGCAAACCGCGGTTAGTGTGCAGTGCAGGTACGCTCTCCCCTTGCCAACTGGAGTGGGAAAGCTTTTCGCTAAGCTAGAGATGACTAGAGAAGCAGAAGCGCGGCTCCGGAGCTATCCGGAGGAAAGTGCCGCTTCCCGGCGTCTTTCGGCTTGAAGCGGCGCTCCGGAGCGCTCCGCTGCCGCTCTACTGAGCTGTGCGCGAATTAGCCGCTTCTTCGCCTCCGAGAAGCAGAGATCGCGGTTGCTTGGAAGAGGCGAAGAACGAAGCCGCAAAGAAGCGGGCTTGTGTGCCAAGCCTTCCGACTGCTGGAGGACGGTGGCTGCCGCTCTCCTGCCTGTTGAATTCACTCTCGGCAAGCGAATGGAAAGCGTTCCAGGACAACTTGCCTGGGTTTTGACTTGGTCCTGATGCGTCCCACCTTGGCAAGTCTTGCTCGTCGCCAGAGGCTGCGAGATGCACAGAAGACGGTGGCAGCTGCTGAAAAGAAGGGCAGCGGTGAGTTTGTCGACAAGCAAGAACAGAGGCAGCTGCCTGTGCTTGGGAAGGAGCAGCTGCCTGGTTTTGGCAATTGCCTTCACAGCGCCCAGAAGCCCGGTGCTCTGCTGCTTTGTTTTTCGCAGTCAGTCAATTGCACACTAGTGAAGCTGAGCCAGGCTCTTCAGCTTTGCTGCTTTTGAGCATCTGTGCTCCACTTATGCTCTGTGACATCTCTGGAGGTGGTTTGCCTCGGCCAGGCTGGAAAGTGCCCGCTAGTACCTAGAGCTGGGCAGGAGAGGGCAGAGAGCACTTCCATCTGACAGCAGGTTGCAGATTGCCTCGGAAAGAGCCGTGTCCTTGGAATGTGCAGCAAATCCTCTTTCTTTGCAAACCGCGGTTAGTGTGCAGTGCAGGTACACTCTCCCCTTGCCAAATGGAGTGGGAAAGCTTTTCGCTAAGCTAGAGATGACTAGAGAAGCAGAAGCGCGGCTCCGGAGCTATCCGGAGGAAAGTGCCGCTTCCCGGCGTCTTTCGGCTTGAAGAGGCGCTCCGGAGTGCTCCGCTGGCGCTCTGCTGAGCTGTGCGCGAATTAGCCGCTTCTGCGCCTCCGAGAAGCAGAGATCGCGGTTGCTTGGAAGAGGCGAAGAACGAAGCCGCAAAGAAGCGGGCTTGTGTGCCAAGCCTTCCGACTGCTGGAGGACGGTGGCTGCCGCTCTCCTGCCTCTTGAATTCACTCTCGGCAAGCGAATGGAAAGCGTTCCAGGACAACTTGCCTGGGTTTTGACTTGGTCCTGATGCCTCCCACCTTGGCAAGTCTTGCTCGTCGCCAGAGGCTCCGAGATGCACAGAAGACGGTGGCAGCTGCTGAAAAGAAGGGCAGCGGTGAGTTTGTCGACAAGCAAGAACATAGGCAGCTGCCTGTGCTTGGGAAGGAGCAGCTGCCTGGTTTTGGCAATTGCCTTCACAGCGCCCAGAAGCCCGGTGCTCTGCTGCTTTGTTTTTCGCAGTCAGTCAATTGCACACTAGTGAAGCTGAGCCAGGCTCTTCAGCTTTGCTGCTTTTGAGAATCTGTGCTCCACTTATGCTCTGTGACATCTCTGGAGGTTGTTTGCCTCGGCCAGGCTGGCAAGTGCCCGCTAGTACCTAGAGCTGGGCAGGAGAGGGCAGAGAGCACTTCCATCTGACAGCAGGTTGCAGATTGCCTCGGAAAGAGCCGTGTCCTTGGAATGTGCAGCAAATCCTCTTTCTTTGCAAACCGCGGTTAGTGTGCAGTGCAGGTACGCTCTCCCCTTGCCAACTGGAGTGGGAAAGCTTTTCGCTAAGCTAGAGATGACTAGAGAAGCAGAAGCGCGGCTCCGGAGCTATCCGGAGGAAAGTGCCGCTTCCCGGCGTCTTTCGGCTTGAAGCGGCGCTCCGGAGCGCTGCGCTGCCGCTCTACTGAGCTGTGCGCGAATTAGCCGCTTCTTCGCCTCCGAGAAGCAGAGATCGCGGTTGCTTGGAAGAGGCGAAGAACGAAGCCGCAAAGAAGCGGGCTTGTGTGCCAAGCCTTCCGACTGCTGGAGGACGGTGACTGCCGCTCTCCTGCCTCTTGAATTCACTCTCGGCAAGCGAATGGAAAGCGTTCCAGGACAACTTGCCTGGGTTTTGACTTGGTCCTGATGCCTCCCACCTTGGCAAGTCTTGCTCGTCGCCAGAGGCTCCGAGATGCACAGAAGACGGTGGCAGCTGCTGAAAAGAAGGGCAGCGGTGAGTTTGTCGACAAGCAAGAACATAGGCAGCTGCCTGTGCTTGGGAAGGAGCAGCTGCCTGGTTTTGGCAATTGCCTTCACAGCGCCCAGAAGCCCGGTGCTCTGCTGCTTTGTTTTTCGCAGTCAGTCAATTGCACACTAGTGAAGCTGAGCCAGGCTCTTCAGCTTTGCTGCTTTTGAGCATCTGTGCTCCACTTATGCTCTGTGACATCTCTGGAGGTTGTTTGCCTCGGCCAGGCTGGAAAGTGCCCGCTAGTACCTAGAGCTGGGCAGGAGAGGGCAGAGAGCACTTCCATCTGACAGCAGGTTGCAGATTGCCTCGGAAAGAGCCGTGTCCTTGGAATGTGCAGCAAATCCTCTTTCTTTGCAAACCGCGGTTAGTGTGCAGTGCAGGTACGCTCTCCCCTTGCCAACTGGAGTGGGAAAGCTTTTCGCTAAGCTAGAGATGACTAGAGAAGCAGAAGCGCGGCTCCGGAGCTATCCGGAGGAAAGTGCCGCTTCCCGGCGTCTTTCGGCTTGAAGCGGCGCTCCGGAGCGCTCCGCTGCCGCTCTACTGAGCTGTGCGCGAATTAGCCGCTTCTTCGCCTCCGAGAAGCAGAGATCGCGGTTGCTTGGAAGAGGCGAAGAACGAAGCCGCAAAGAAGCGGGCTTGTGTGCCAAGCCTTCCGACTGCTGGAGGACGGTGGCTGCCGCTCTCCTGCCTGTTGAATTCACTCTCGGCAAGCGAATGGAAAGCGTTCCAGGACAACTTGCCTGGGTTTTGACTTGGTCCTGATGCGTCCCACCTTGGCAAGTCTTGCTCGTCGCCAGAGGCTGCGAGATGCACAGAAGACGGTGGCAGCTGCTGAAAAGAAGGGCAGCGGTGAGTTTGTCGACAAGCAAGAACAGAGGCAGCTGCCTGTGCTTGGGAAGGAGCAGCTGCCTGGTTTTGGCAATTGCCTTCACAGCGCCCAGAAGCCCGGTGCTCTGCTGCTTTGTTTTTCGCAGTCAGTCAATTGCACACTAGAGAAGCTGAGCCAGGCTCTTCAGCTTTGCTGCTTTTGAGCATCTGTGCTCCACTTATGCTCTGTGACATCTCTGGAGGTTGTTTGCCTCGGCCAGGCTGGAAAGTGCCCGCTAGTACCTAGAGCTGGGCAGGAGAGGGCAGAGAGCACTTCCATCTGACAGCAGGTTGCAGATTGCCTCGGAAAGAGCCGTGTCCTTGGAATGTGCAGCAAATCCTCTTTCTTTGCAAACCGCGGTTAGTGTGCAGTGCAGGTGCGCTCTCCCCTTGCCAACTGGAGTGGGAAAGCTTTTCGCTAAGCTAGAGATGACTAGAGAAGCAGAAGCGCGGCTCCGGAGCTATCCGGAGGAAAGTGCCGCTTCCCGGCGTCTTTCGGCTTGAAGCGGCGCTGCGGAGCGCTCCGCTGCCGCTTTACTGAGCTCTGCGCGAATTAGCCGCTTCTTCGCCTCCGAGAAGCAGAGATCGCGGTTGCTTAGAAGAGGCGAAGAACGAAGCCGCAAAGAAGCGGGCTTGTGTGCCAAGCCTTCCGACTGCTGGAGGACGGTGGCTGCCGCTCTCCTGCCTCTTGAATTCACTCTCGGCAAGCGAATGGAAAGCGTTCCAGGACAACTTGCCTGGGTTTTGACTTGGTCCTGATGCGTCCCACCTTGGCAAGTCTTGCTCGTCGCCAGAGGCTGCGAGATGCACAGAAGACGGTGGCAGCTGCTGAAAAGAAGGGCAGCGGTGAGTTTGTCGACAAGCAAGAACAGAGGCAGCTGCCTGTGCTTGGGAAGGAGCAGCTGCCTGGTTTTGGCAATTGCCTTCACAGCGCCCAGAAGCCCGGTGCTCTGCTGCTTTGTTTTTCGCAGTCAGTCAATTGCACACTAGTGAAGCTGAGCCAGGCTCTTCAGCTTTGCTGCTTTTGAGCATCTGTGCTCCACTTATGCTCTGTGACATCTCTGGAGGTTGTTTGCCTCGCCCAGGCTGGAAAGTGCCCGCTAGTACCTAGAGCTGGGCAGGAGAGGGCAGAGAGCACTTCCATCTGACAGCAGGTTGCAGATTGCCTCGGAAAGAGCCGTGTCCTTGGAATGTGCAGCAAATCCTCTTTCTTTGCAAACCGCGGTTAGTGTGCAGTGCAGGTGCGCTCTCCCCTTGCCAAATGGAGTGGGAAAGCTTTTCGCTAAGCTAGAGATGACTAGAGAAGCAGAAGCGCGGCTCCGGAGCTATCCGGAGGAAAGTGCCGCTTCCCGGCGTCTTTCGGCTTGAAGAGGCGCTCCGGAGTGCTCCGCTGGCGCTCTGCTGAGCTGTGCGCGAATTAGCCGCTTCTGCGCCTCCGAGAAGCAGAGATCGCGGTTGCTTGGAAGAGGCGAAGAACGAAGCCGCAAAGAAGCGGGCTTGTGTGCCAAGCCTTCCGACTGCTGGAGGACGGTGGCTGCCGCTCTCCTGCCTCTTGAATTCACTCTCGGCAAGCGAATGGAAAGCGTTCCAGGACAACTTGCCTGGGTTTTGACTTGGTCCTGATGCCTCCCACCTTGGCAAGTCTTGCTCGTCGCCAGAGGCTCCGAGATGCACAGAAGACGGTGGCAGCTGCTGAAAAGAAGGGCAGCGGTGAGTTTGTCGACAAGCAAGAACATAGGCAGCTGCCTGTGCTTGGGAAGGAGCAGCTGCCTGGTTTTGGCAATTGCCTTCACAGCGCCCAGAAGCCCGGTGCTCTGCTGCTTTGTTTTTCGCAGTCAGTCAATTGCACACTAGTGAAGCTGAGCCAGGCTCTTCAGCTTTGCTGCTTTTGAGCATCTGTGCTCCACTTATGCTCTGTGACATCTCTGGAGGTTGTTTGCCTCGGCCAGGCTGGAAAGTGCCCGCTAGTACCTAGAGCTGGGCAGGAGAGGGCAGAGAGCACTTCCATCTGACAGCAGGTTGCAGATTGCCTCGGAAAGAGCCGTGTCCTTGGAATGTGCAGCAAATCCTCTTTCTTTGCAAACCGCGGTTAGTGTGCAGTGCAGGTACGCTCTCCCCTTGCCAACTGGAGTGGGAAAGCTTTTCGCTAAGCTAGAGATGACTAGAGAAGCAGAAGCGCGGCTCCGGAGCTATCCGGAGGAAAGTGCCGCTTCCCGGCGTCTTTCGGCTTGAAGCGGCGCTCCGGAGCGCTCCGCTGCCGCTCTACTGAGCTGTGCGCGAATTAGCCGCTTCTTCGCCTCCGAGAAGCAGAGATCGCGGTTGCTTGGAAGAGGCGAAGAACGAAGCCGCAAAGAAGCGGGCTTGTGTGCCAAGCCTTCCGACTGCTGGAGGACGGTGGCTGCCGCTCTCCTGCCTGTTGAATTCACTCTATGCAAGCGAATGGAAAGCGTTCCAGGACAACTTGCCTGGGTTTTGACTTGGTCCTGATGCGTCCCACCTTGGCAAGTCTTGCTCGTCGCCAGAGGCTGCGAGATGCACAGAAGACGGTGGCAGCTGCTGAAAAGAAGGGCAGCGGTGAGTTTGTCGACAAGCAAGAACAGAGGCAGCTGCCTGTGCTTGGGAAGGAGCAGCTGCCTGGTTTTGGCAATTGCCTTCACAGCGCCCAGAAGCCCGGTGCTCTGCTGCTTTGTTTTTCGCAGTCAGTCAATTGCACACTAGTGAAGCCGAGCCAGGCTCTTCAGCTTTGCTGCTTTTGAGCATCTGTTCTCCACTTATGCTCTGTGACATCTCTGGAGGTTGTTTGCCTCGGCCAGGCTGGAAAGTGCCCGCTAGTACCTAGAGCTGGGAGGAGAGGGCAGAGAGCACTTCCATCTGACAGCAGGTTGCAGATTGCCTCGGAAAGAGCCGTGTCCTTGGAATGTGCAGCAAATCCTCTTTCTTTGCAAACCGCAGTTAGTGTGCAGTGCAGGTACTCTCTCCCCTTGCCAACTGGAGTGGGAAAGCTTTTCGCTAAGCTAGAGATGACTAGAGAAGCAGAAGCGCGGCTCCGGAGCTATCCGGAGGAAAGTGCCGCTTCCCGGCGTCTTTCGGCTTGAAGCGGCGCTCCGGAGCGCTGCGCTGCCGCTCTACTGAGCTGTGCGCGAATTAGCCGCTTCTTCGCCTCCGAGAAGCAGAGATCGCGGTTGCTTGGAAGAGGCGAAGAACGAAGCCGCAAAGAAGCGGGCTTGTGTGCCAAGCCTTCCGACTGCTGGAGGACGGTGGCTGCCGCTCTCCTGCCTCTTGAATTCACTCTCGGCAAGCGAATGGAAAGCGTTCCAGGACAACTTGCCTGGGTTTTGACTTGGTCCTGATGCGTCCCACCTTGGCAAGTCTTGCTCGTCGCCAGAGGCTGCGAGATGCACAGAAGACGGTGGCAGCTGCTGAAAAGAAGGGCAGCGGTGAGTTTGTCGACAAGCAAGAACATAGGCAGCTGCCTGTGCTTGGGAAGGAGCAGCTGCCTGGTTTTGGCAATTGCCTTCACAGCGCCCAGAAGCCCGGTGCTCTGCTGCTTTGTTTTTCGCAGTCAGTCAATTGCACACTAGTGAAGCTGAGCCAGGCTCTTCAGCTTTGCTGCTTTTGAGCATCTGTGCTCCACTTATGCTCTGTGACATCTCTGGAGGTTGTTTGCCTCGCCCAGGCTGGAAAGTGCCCGCTAGTACCTAGAGCTGGGCAGGAGAGGGCAGAGAGCACTTCCATCTGACAGCAGGTTGCAGATTGCCTCGGAAAGAGCCGTGTCCTTGGAATGTGCAGCAAATCCTCTTTCTTTGCAAACCGCGGTTAGTGTGCAGTGCAGGTGCGCTCTCCCCTTGCCAAATGGAGTGGGAAAGCTTTTCGCTAAGCTAGAGATGACTAGAGAAGCAGAAGCGCGGCTCCGGAGCTATCCGGAGGAAAGTGCCGCTTCCCGGCGTCTTTCGGCTTGAAGCGGCGCTCCGGAGCGCTGCGCTGCCGCTCTACTGAGCTGTGCGCGAATTAGCCGCTTCTTCGCCTCCGAGAAGCAGAGATCGCGGTTGCTTGGAAGAGGCGAAGAACGAAGCCGCAAAGAAGCGGGCTTGTGTGCCAAGCCTTCCGACTGCTGGAGGACGGTGGCTGCCGCTCTCCTGCCTCTTGAATTCACTCTCGGCAAGCGAATGGAAAGCGTTCCAGGACAACTTGCCTGGGTTTTGACTTGGTCCTGATGCGTCCCACCTTGGCAAGTCTTGCTCGTCGCCAGAGGCTGCGAGATGCACAGAAGACGGTGGCAGCTGCTGAAAAGAAGGGCAGCGGTGAGTTTTGTCGACAAGCAAGAACATAGGCAGCTGCCTGTGCTTGGGAAGGAGCAGCTGCCTGGTTTTGGCAATTGCCTTCACAGCGCCCAGAAGCCCGGTGCTCTGCTGCTTTGTTTTTCGCAGTCAGTCAATTGCACACTAGTGAAGCTGAGCCAGGCTCTTCAGCTTTGCTGCTTTTGAGCATCTGTGCTCCACTTATGCTCTGTGACATCTCTGGAGGTTGTTTGCCTCGGCCAGGCTGGAAAGTGCCCGCTAGTAGCTAGAGCTGGGCAGGAGAGGGCAGAGAGCACTTCCATCTGACAGCAGGTTGCAGATTGCCTCGGAAAGAGCCGTGTCCTTGGAATGTGCAGCAAATCCTCTTTCTTTGCAAACCGCGGTTAGTGTGCAGTGCAGGTACGCTCTCCCCTTGCCAACTGGAGTGGGAAAGCTTTTCGCTAAGCTAGAGATGACTAGAGAAGCAGAAGCGCGGCTCCGGAGCTATCCGGAGGAAAGTGCCGCTTCCCGGCGTCTTTCGGCTTGAAGCGGCGCTCCGGAGCGCTCCGCTGCCGCTCTACTGAGCTGTGCGCGAATTAGCCGCTTCTTCGCCTCCGAGAAGCAGAGATCGCGGTTGCTTGGAAGAGGCGAAGAACGAAGCCGCAAAGAAGCGGGCTTGTGTGCCAAGCCTTCCGACTGCTGGAGGACGGTGGCTGCCGCTCTCCTGCCTGTTGAATTCACTCTCGGCAAGCGAATGGAAAGCGTTCCAGGACAACTTGCCTGGGTTTTGACTTGGTCCTGATGCGTCCCACCTTGGCAAGTCTTGCTCGTCGCCAGAGGCTGCGAGATGCACAGAAGACGGTGGCAGCTGCTGAAAAGAAGGGCAGCGGTGAGTTTGTCGACAAGCAAGAACAGAGGCAGCTGCCTGTGCTTGGGAAGGAGCAGCTGCCTGGTTTTGGCAATTGCCTTCACAGCGCCCAGAAGCCGGTGCTCTGCTGCTTTGTTTTTCGCAGTCAGTCAATTGCACACTAGTGAAGCCGAGCCAGGCTCTTCAGCTTTGCTGCTTTTGAGCATCTGTGCTCCACTTATGCTCTGTGACATCTCTGGAGGTTGTTGCCTCGGCCAGGCTGGAAAGTGCCCGCTAGTACCTAGAGCTGGGCAGGAGAGGGCAGAGAGCACTTCCATCTGACAGCAGGTTGCAGATTGCCTCGGAAAGAGCCGTGTCCTTGGAATGTGCAGCAAATCCTCTTTCTTTGCAAACCGCAGTTAGTGTGCAGTGCAGGTACGCTCTCCCCTTGCCAACTGGAGTGGGAAAGCTTTTCGCTAAGCTAGAGATGACTAGAGAAGCAGAAGCGCGGCTCCGGAGCTATCCGGAGGAAAGTGCCGCTTCCCGGCGTCTTTCGGCTTGAAGCGGCGCTCCGGAGCGCTGCGCTGGCGCTCTACTGAGCTGTGCGCGAATTAGCCGCTTCTTCGCCTCCGAGAAGCAGAGATCGCGGTTGCTTGGAAGAGGCGAAGAACGAAGCCGCAAAGAAGCGGGCTTGTGTGCCAAGCCTTCCGACTGCTGGAGGACGGTGGCTGCCGCTCTCCTGCCTGTTGAATTCACTCTCGGCAAGCGAATGGAAAGCGTTCCAGGACAACTTGCCTGGGTTTTGACTTGGTCCTGATGCGTCCCACCTTGGCAAGTCTTGCTCGTCGCCAGAGGCTGCGAGATGCACAGAAGACGGTGGCAGCTGCTGAAAAGAAGGGCAGCGGTGAGTTTGTCGACAAGCAAGAACATAGGCAGCTGCCTGTGCTTGGGAAGGAGCAGCTGCCTGGTTTTGGCAATTGCCTTCACAGCGCCCAGAAGCCCGGTGCTCTGCTGCTTTGTTTTTCGCAGTCAGTCAATTGCACACTAGTGAAGCTGAGCCAGGCTCTTCAGCTTTGCTGCTTTTGAGCATCTGTGCTCCACTTATGCTCTGTGACATCTCTGGAGGTGGTTTGCCTCGGCCAGGCTGGAAAGTGCCCGCTAGTACCTAGAGCTGGGCAGGAGAGGGCAGAGAGCACTTCCATCTGACAGCAGGTTGCAGATTGCCTCGGAAAGAGCCGTGTCCTTGGAATGTGCAGCAAATCCTCTTTCTTTGCAAACCGCGGTTAGTGTGCAGTGCAGGTGCGCTCTCCCCTTGCCAAATGGAGTGGGAAAGCTTTTCGCTAAGCTAGAGATGACTAGAGAAGCAGAAGCGCGGCTCCGGAGCTATCCGGAGGAAAGTGCCGCTTCCCGGCGTCTTTCGGCTTGAAGCGGCGCTCCGGAGCGCTGCGCTGCCGCTCTACTGAGCTGTGCGCGAATTAGCCGCTTCTTCGCCTCCGAGAAGCAGAGATCGCGGTTGCTTGGAAGAGGCGAAGAACGAAGCCGCAAAGAAGTGGGCTTGTGTGCGAAGCCTTCCGACTGCTGGAGGACGGTGGCTGCCGCTCTCCTGCCTCTTGAATTCACTCTCGGCAAGCGAATGGAAAGCGTTCCAGGACAACTTGCCTGGGTTTTGACTTGGTCCTGATGCGTCCCACCTTGGCAAGTCTTGCTCGTCGCCAGAGGCTCCGAGATGCACAGAAGACGGTGGCAGCTGCTGAAAAGAAGGGCAGCGGTGAGTTTGTCGACAAGCAAGAAGATAGGCAGCTGCCTGTGCTTGGGAAGGAGCAGCTGCCTGGTTTTGGCAATTGCCTTCACAGCGCCCAGAAGCCCGGTGCTCTGCTGCTTTGTTTTTCGCAGTCAGTCAATTGCACACTAGTGAAGCTGAGCCAGGCTCTTCAGCTTTGCTGCTTTTGAGCATCTGTGCTCCACTTATGCTCTGTGACATCTCTGGAGGTGGTTTGCCTCGGCCAGGCTGGCAAGTGCCCGCTAGTAGCTAGAGCTGGGCAGGAGAGGGCAGAGAGCACTTCCATCTGACAGCAGGTTGCAGATTGCCTCGGAAAGAGCCGTGTCCTTGGAATGTGCAGCAAATCCTCTTTCTTTGCAAACCGCGGTTAGTGTGCAGTGCAGGTGCGCTCTCCCCTTGCCAAATGGAGTGGGAAAGCTTTTCGCTAAGCTAGAGATGACTAGAGAAGCAGAAGCGCGGCTCCGGAGCTATCCGGAGGAAAGTGCCGCTTCCCGGCGTCTTTCGGCTTGAAGCGGCGCTCCGGAGCGCTGCGCTGCCGCTCTACTGAGCTGTGCGCGAATTAGCCGCTTCTTCGCCTCCGAGAAGCAGAGATCGCGGTTGCTTGGAAGAGGCGAAGAACGAAGCCGCAAAGAAGCGGGCTTGTGTGCCAAGCCTTCCGACTGCTGGAGGACGGTGGCTGCCGCTCTCCTGCCTCTTGAATTCACTCTCGGCAAGCGAATGGAAAGCGTTCCAGGACAACTTGCCTGGGTTTTGACTTGGTCCTGATGCGTCCCACCTTGGCAAGTCTTGCTCGTCGCCAGAGGCTCCGAGATGCACAGAAGACGGTGGCAGCTGCTGAAAAGAAGGGCAGCGGTGAGTTTGTCGACAAGCAAGAACATAGGCAGCTGCCTGTGCTTGGGAAGGAGCAGCTGCCTGGTTTTGGCAATTGCCTTCACAGCGCCCAGAAGCCCGGTGCTGTGCTGCTTTGTTTTTCGCAGTCAGTCAATTGCACACTAGTGAAGCTGAGCCAGGCTCTTCAGCTTTGCTGCTTTTGAGCATCTGTGCTCCACTTATGCTCTGTGACATCTCTGGAGGTTGTTTGCCTCGGCCAGGCTGGCAAGTGCCCGCTAGTACCTAGAGCTGGGCAGGAGAGGGCAGAGAGCACTTCCATCTGACAGCAGGTTGCAGATTGCCTCGGAAAGAGCCGTGTCCTTGGAATGTGCAGCAAATCCTCTTTCTTTGCAAACCGCGGTTAGTGTGCAGTGCAGGTACGCTCTCCCCTTGCCAAATGGAGTGGGAAAGCTTTTCGCTAAGCTAGAGATGACTAGAGAAGCAGAAGCGCGGCTCCGGAGCTATCCGGAGGAAAGTGCCGCTTCCCGGCGTCTTTCGGCTTGAAGCGGCGCTCCGGAGCGCTGCGCTGCCGCTCTACTGAGCTGTGCGCGAATTAGCCGCTTCTTCGCCTCCGAGAAGCAGAGATCGCGGTTGCTTGGAAGAGGCGAAGAACGAAGCCGCAAAGAAGCGGGCTTGTGTGCCAAGCCTTCCGACTGCTGGAGGACGGTGGCTGCCGCTCTCCTGCCTCTTGAATTCACTCTCGGCAAGCGAATGGAAAGCGTTCCAGGACAACTTGCCTGGGTTTTGACTTGGTCCTGATGCGTCCCACCTTGGCAAGTCTTGCTCGTCGCCAGAGGCTGCGAGATGCACAGAAGACGGTGGCAGCTGCTGAAAAGAAGGGCAGCGGTGAGTTTGTCGACAAGCAAGAACAGAGGCAGCTGCCTGTGCTTGGGAAGGAGCAGCTGCCTGGTTTTGGCAATTGCCTTCACAGCGCCCAGAAGCCCGGTGCTCTGCTGCTTTGTTTTTCGCAGTCAGTCAATTGCACACTAGAGAAGCTGAGCCAGGCTCTTCAGCTTTGCTGCTTTTGAGCATCTGTGCTCCACTTATGCTCTGTGACATCTCTGGAGGTTGTTTGCCTCGCCCAGGCTGGAAAGTGCCCGCTAGTACCTAGAGCTGGGCAGGAGAGGGCAGAGAGCACTTCCATCTGACAGCAGGTTGCAGATTGCCTCGGAAAGAGCCGTGTCCTTGGAATGTGCAGCAAATCCTCTTTCTTTGCAAACCGCGGTTAGTGTGCAGTGCAGGTGCGCTCTCCCCTTGCCAAATGGAGTGGGAAAGCTTTTCGCTAAGCTAGAGATGACTAGAGAAGCAGAAGCGCGGCTCCGGAGCTATCCGGAGGAAAGTGCCGCTTCCCGGCGTCTTTCGGCTTGAAGCGGCGCTCCGGAGCGCTGCGCTGCCGCTCTACTGAGCTGTGCGCGAATTAGCCGCTTCTTCGCCTCCGAGAAGCAGAGATCGCGGTTGCTTGGAAGAGGCGAAGAACGAAGCCGCAAAGAAGCGGGCTTGTGTGCCAAGCCTTCCGACTGCTGGAGGACGGTGGCTGCCGCTCTCCTGCCTCTTGAATTCACTCTCGGCAAGCGAATGGAAAGCGTTCCAGGACAACTTGCCTGGGTTTTGACTTGGTCCTGATGCGTCCCACCTTGGCAAGTCTTGCTCGTCGCCAGAGGCTCCGAGATGCACAGAAGACGGTGGCAGCTGCTGAAAAGAAGGGCAGCGGTGAGTTTGTCGACAAGCAAGAACATAGGCAGCTGCCTGTGCTTGGGAAGGAGCAGCTGCCTGGTTTTGGCAATTGCCTTCACAGCGCCCAGAAGCCCGGTGCTCTGCTGCTTTGTTTTTCGCAGTCAGTCAATTGCACACTAGTGAAGCTGAGCCAGGCTCTTCAGCTTTGCTGCTTTTGAGCATCTGTGCTCCACTTATGCTCTGTGACATCTCTGGAGGTGGTTTGCCTCGCCCAGGCTGGAAAGTGCCCGCTAGTACCTAGAGCTGGGCAGGAGAGGGCAGAGAGCACTTCCATCTGACAGCAGGTTGCAGATTGCCTCGGAAAGAGCCGTGTCCTTGGAATGTGCAGCAAATCCTCTTTCTTTGCAAACCGCGGTTAGTGTGCAGTGCAGGTGCGCTCTCCCCTTGCCAAATGGAGTGGGAAAGCTTTTCGCTAAGCTAGAGATGACTAGAGAAGCAGAAGCGCGGCTCCGGAGCTATCCGGAGGAAAGTGCCGCTTCCCGGCGTCTTTCGGCTTGAAGCGGCGCTCCGGAGCGCTGCGCTGCCGCTCTACTGAGCTGTGCGCGAATTAGCCGCTTCTTCGCCTCCGAGAAGCAGAGATCGCGGTTGCTTGGAAGAGGCGAAGAACGAAGCCGCAAAGAAGCGGGCTTGTGTGCCAAGCCTTCCGACTGCTGGAGGACGGTGGCTGCCGCTCTCCTGCCTCTTGAATTCACTCTCGGCAAGCGAATGGAAAGCGTTCCAGGACAACTTGCCTGGGTTTTGACTTGGTCCTGATGCGTCCCACCTTGGCAAGTCTTGCTCGTCGCCAGAGGCTCCGAGAT
>NW_027099415.1:0-35383 GCF_031753505.1 Anomalospiza imberbis
GGTAGCCCTGTTGTCTCGGCCCCGTCTTGGATTTCCTCTGCCCGGCCCGTGGGTGGACCTGTTGCCCTGGCCGGCCTCGACCTGCGGCCGACAGGCCCGATGGTAGACCTGTCGGCCTGGCCGGCCTCGGCCTCCGCCTGCCTGGCTTGTGGGTAGACCGGTTGTCCTGGCCGGCCCTAGCCTCCGGTTGCCCAGTCCTGGGTAGACCTGTGGCCCTGGCCGGACTCGGCCTCCAGGCGCCGGGTCTCTGGGTAGACAGGTTGCCCTTGCCGGCCTTAGCCTCCGGCGGCCCGGCCCATGGGTAGACCTGGTGTCATGGCCGGCCTAAGCCCCAGGGGCCGGGTGGCCGGAAGATAAGGCCGGCCAGCACAGCAAGTCTATCCACAGGCCGGTCGGCCAGAGTCTAAGGCCGGCATGGGCAACAAGTCTCCCCATGGTCCGGCGCCTGGAGGCCGAGGCCCGCCGGGGACAACAGGTCAACGAAGGGTCCAGGCGCCTGGAGGCCGAATCCGGACAGGACAACAGGTCTACCCAGGGGCACAGCGCCTGAAGGCCGAGGCTGGCCAGGGCAACAGGTCTACCCACGGACCGGGCAGCCGGAGGCTAAGGCCGTCCAGGACAACAGGTCGACGCATGAGCCGGGCGGAAGTAAGCGAAGACAGGGCCGAGAAAACAGGTCTACCCAGGGCCCCGGCACCTGGAGGCCGCAGTCTGCCAGGGACACAGGTCTACCCAGCGGGCCAGGCGGCCGGAGGCTAAGGCAGGCCAGGACAACCGGTCTACCCACGGGCCGGTCGGCCGGAGGCCAAGGCCGGCCAGGACAACAGGTCTACCCACAAGCCAGGCAGGCAGAGGCCGTGGCCGGCCAGGCCAACAGGTCTACCAATGGGCCTGTCGGCCGCAGGCCGAGGCCGGCCAGGGCAGCAGGTCTACCCACAGGCCAGTCGTAGGTAAGCCAAGACGGGGCCGAGACGACAGGTCTACCCACAAGCCGGGCAGGCAGAGGCTGAGGCCGGCGGGGGACAACAGGTCTACCCAGGGGCCCGGCGCCTGGCGTCCAAGGCCGGCCTTAGCCTCCGGCCAACCAGCTCCGTTGGTAGACCTGTTGCCCTGGCTTGCCTTGGCCGTCAGGCACCAGGCCCCTGGGTACACCTGTTGTCCTCACCGGCCTCGGCCTCCGGCCGCCAGGCCCGTGGGTATACCTGTTGTCTCGGGCCCCTTCTTGGCTACCTCCGCCCGGCCCATGGGTAGACCTGTTGTCTTGGGCCCCATTTGGCTTACCTCTGCCCACTCCCGTGGGTAGACCTGTTGCCTTGGTTGGCCTTGGCCTCTGGCCGACCGGCCCATGGGTAGACCTGTTGCACTGGCCGGCCTCAGCCGCAAGTGCCGGCCCCTGGGTAGACCTGTTGTTCCCCGCCGGCCTCGGCCTCTGCCTGCCCGGCTTGTGGGTAGCCCTGTTGTCTCGGCCCCGTCTTGGATTTCCTCTGCCCGGCCCGTGGGTGGACCTGTTGCCCTGGCCGGCCTCGACCTGCGGCCGACAGGCCCGATGGTAGACCTGTCGGCCTGGCCGGCCTCGGCCTCCGCCTGCCTGGCTTGTGGGTAGACCGGTTGTCCTGGCCGGCCCTAGCCTCCGGTTGCCCAGTCCCTGGGTAGACTGTGGCCCTGGCCGGACTCGGCCTCCAGGCGCCGGGTCTCTGGGTAGACAGGTTGCCCTTGCCGGCCTTAGCCTCCGGCGGCCCGGCCCATGGGTAGACCTGGTGTCATGGCCGGCCTAAGCCCCAGGGGCCGGGTGGCCGGAAGATAAGGCCGGCCAGCACAGCAAGTCTATCCACAGGCCGGTCGGCCAGAGTCTAAGGCCGGCATGGGCAACAAGTCTCCCCATGGTCCCGGCGCCTGGAGGCCGAGGCCCGCCGGGGACAACAGGTCAACGAAGGGTCCAGGCGCCTGGAGGCCGAATCCGGACAGGACAACAGGTCTACCCAGGGGCACAGCGCCTGAAGGCCGAGGCTGGCCAGGGCAACAGGTCTACCCATGGAACCGGGCAGCCGGAGGCTAAGGCCGTCCAGGACAACAGGTCGACGCACGAGCCGGGCGGAAGTAAGCGAAGACAGGGCCGAGAAAACAGGTCTACCCAGGGCCCCGGCACCTGGAGGCCGCAGTCTGCCAGGGACACAGGTCTACCCAGCGGGCCAGGCGGCCGGAGGCTAAGGCAGGCCAGGACAACCGGTCTACCCACGGGCCGGTCGGCCGGAGGCCAAGGCCGGCCAGGACAACAGGTCTACCCACAAGCCAGGCAGGCAGAGGCCGTGGCCGGCCAGGCCAACAGGTCTACCAATGGGCCTGTCGGCCGCAGGCCGAGGCCGGCCAGGGCAGCAGGTCTACCCACAGGCCAGTCGTAGGTAAGCCAAGACGGGGCCGAGACGACAGGTCTACCCACAAGCCGGGCAGGCAGAGGCTGAGGCCGGCGGGGGACAACAGGTCTACCCAGGGGCCCGGCGCCTGGCGTCCAAGGCCGGCCTTAGCCTCCGGCCAACCAGCTCCGTTGGTAGACCTGTTGCCCTGGCTTGCCTTGGCCGTCAGGCACCGGGCCCCTGGGTACACCTGTTGTCCTCACCGGCCTCGGCCTCCGGCCGCCAGGCCCGTGGGTATACCTGTTGTCTCGGGCCCCTTCTTGGCTACCTCCGCCCGGCCCATGGGTAGACCTGTTGTCTTGGGCCCCATTTTGGCTTACGTCTGCCCACTCCCGTGGGTAGACCTGTTGCCTTGGTTGGCCTTGGCCTCTGGCCGACCGGCCCATGGGTAGACTGTTGCACTGGCCGGCCTCAGCCGCAAGTGCCGGGCCCCTGGGTAGACCTGTTGTTCCCCGCCGGCCTCGGCCTCTGCCTGCCCGGCTTGTGGGTAGCCCTGTTGTCTCGGCCCCGTCTTGGATTTCCTCTGCCCGGCCCGTGGGTGGACCTGTTGCCCTGGCCGGCCTCGACCTGCGGCCGACAGGCCCGATGGTAGACCTGTCGGCCTGGCCGGCCTCGGCCTCCGCCTGCCTGGCTTGTGGGTAGACCGGTTGTCCTGGCCGGCCCTAGCCTCCGGTTGCCCAGTCCCTGGGTAGACCTGTGGCCCTGGCCGGACTCGGCCTCCAGGCGCCGGGTCTCTGGGTAGACAGGTTGCCCTTGCCGGCCTTAGCCTCCGGCGGCCCGGCCCATGGGTAGACCTGGTGTCATGGCCGGCCTAAGCCCCAGGGGCCGGGTGGCCGGAAGATAAGGCCGCCAGCACAGCAAGTCTATCCACAGGCCGGTCGGCCAGAGTCTAAGGCCGGCATGGGCAACAAGTCTCCCCATGGTCCCGGCGCCTGGAGGCCGAGGCCCGCCGGGGACAACAGGTCAACGAAGGGTCCAGGCGCCTGGAGGCCGAATCCGGACAGGACAACAGGTCTACCCAGGGGCACAGCGCCTGAAGGCCGAGGCTGGCCAGGGCAACAGGTCTACCCACGGAACCGGGCAGCCGGAGGCTAAGGCCGTCCAGGACAACAGGTCGACGCATGAGCCGGGCGGAAGTAAGCGAAGACAGGGCCGAGAAAACAGGTCTACCCAGGGCCCCGGCACCTGGAGGCCGCAGTCTGCCAGGGACACAGGTCTACCCAGCGGGCCAAGCGGCCGGAGGCTAAGGCCGGCCAGGACAACCGGTCTACCCACGGGCCGGTCGGCCGGAGGCCAAGGCCGGCCAGGACAACAGGTCTACCCACAAGCCAGGCAGGCAGAGGCCGTGGCCGGCCAGGCCAACAGGTCTACCAATGGGCCTGTCGGCCGCAGGCCGAGGCCGGCCAGGGCAGCAGGTCTACCCACAGGCCAGTCGTAGGTAAGCCAAGACGGGGCCGAGGCGACAGGTCTACCCACAAGCCGGGCAGGCAGAGGCTGAGGCCGGCGGGGGACAACAGGTCTACCCAGGGGCCCGGCGCCTGGCGTCCAAGGCCGGCCTTAGCCTCCGGCCAACCAGCTCCGTTGGTAGACCTGTTACCCTGGCTTGCCTCGGCCGTCAGGCGCCGGGCCCCTGGGTAGACTGTTGTCCTCACCGGCCTCGGCCTCCGGCTGCCAGGCCCGTGGGTATACCTGTTGTCTCGGGCCCCTTCTTGGCTACCTCCGCCCGGCCCATGGGTAGACCTGTTGTCTTGGCCCCATTTTGGCTTACATCTGCCCACTCCCATGGTAGACTTGTTGCCTTGGTTTGCCTTGGCCTCTGGCTGACCGGCCCATGGGTAGACCTGTTGTCCTGGCCGGCCTTAGCCTCCAGCCGCCCGGCCCGTGGGTAGACCTGTTGTCCTGGCCGGCCTTGGCCTCCGGCCGACGGGCCCTTGGGTAGGCCTGTTGTCCATGTCGTCCTTGGCCTCCGCCCGCCAGGCCCTGTGGGTAGACCTGTGTCCCTGGCAGGCCTTGGCCTCCAGGCACCGGGGCCCTGGGTTGACCTGCTGTCTCGGCCCTGTCTTGGCTTACCTCTGCTCGGCCCTTGGGTAGACCTGTTGCCATGGCCTTCCATAGCCTCCGGCAGAGCGGCCTCGTGGGTAAACCTGTTGTTCTGGCCGGCCTTAGCCTCTGGCCGCATAACGCCTGGGTAGACCTGTTGTCCTGGCCGGCCTCGGCCTCCAGGCGCCAGGCCCGTGGGTAGACCTGTTGAGCTGGCCGGCCTTAGCCGGCGGCCGACTAGCCCCTGGGTAGACCGTTTACCATGTCCGGACTCGGCCTTCAGGCGCCGGGCCCGTGTGTAGACCTGTTGTGCCCGGCCGGACTCGGGCTCAGGCGTCGACCGTGAGTCGACCTGTTGTCCTGGCTGGCCTTAGCCTCCGGCCGCCCAGTTCCATGGGTAGACCTGTTGCACTGGCCGGCCTCGGCCTTCATGCACCGGGTCCCTGGGTAGACCTTTTGTCCCCGGCCGGCCTCGGCCTTTGCCTGCCCGGCTTGTGGGTAGCCCTGTTGTCTTGGCCCCGTCTTGGCTTAGGTCCGCCCGGCCCGTGGGTAGACCTGTTGCCCTGGCCAGCATTGCCATCCGGTTGACCGGCCCGTGGGTAGACCTGTTGTCCTTGCCGGCCTTAGCCTCCGGCACCCGGACCGTGGGTAGACCTGTTTCCCTGGCCGTCCTTAGCCTCCAGGCGTCCGGCTCCAGGGAAGACGTGTTGTCCTGGCAGGCCTCAGCCTCCGGTCGCCCGGCCCCTGGGTAGACCTGTTTCCCTGGCCGGCCTCGGCGTCAAGGCGACGAGCCTCTCTGTAGACATGTTGCCCTTGCCGGCCTTAGCCTCCGGCCACCCGGCCCGTGGGTAGACCTTTTGCCCTGGCTGGTCTTAGCCTCCAGGCTCCCGGCCTCCAGCTAGACCTGTTTCCTGAAAGGCCTCAGCCTCCAGGCGCCCAGTTCATGGGTAGACCTGTTGCCCTGGATGGCCTCGGACTCCAGACGCAAAGGTCCTGGGTAGGCCTGTTATCTGGCCCCGTCTTAGCTTACCTCCGCCCGGTCCCTTGGTAGACCTGTCTCCCTGTCCGCCTTAGCCTCCGTCTGCCCGGCACCTGGGTAGACCTATTTCCCTGGCCGGCCTCGGCTGCCAGGTGCCGGGGCCCAGGGTAGACCTGTTGTCCCCGTCTGGCCTCAGCCTCCGCCTGCCCGGCTTGTGGGTAGACCTGTCATCTCGCCCCGTCTTGGCTTACTATGACCGGCCATGGTCAGACATGTTGTCCTTGCCGGCCTTAGCCTCCGGCCACCCAGCCCGTGGGTAGACCTGTTTTCCTGGTCGGCCTTGTCCTCCGTCCGCCCAGCTCCGTTGGTAGACCTGTTGCCCTGGCTTGACTCGGCCGTCAGGCGCCGGGCCGCTGGGTAGACCTGCTGTCCCTGGCTGGCCTTGGCCTCCGCCTGCCCGGCTTGGGGTAGACCTGTCGTCTCAGGCCCGTCTTGGCTTACCTACGCTCGGCCCGTGGGTAGACCTCTTGCCCTGGCCAGCCTCGGCCTTCAGGCGCTGGGCCCGTGGGTAGATTGTTGTCCTGGCCGGGTTTGGCCTCCAGGCACCGGGACCCTTCGTAGACCTGTTGTCCCCGCCGGACTCGGCCTCCAGGCGCCGGGTTGCTGGGTAGACCAGTTGCCATGGCCGGCCTCGGCCTCCAGGCACGGGGGCCCAGGGTAGACCTGCTGTCCTCGGCGGGCCTCGGCCTCCAGGCGGCGGGACCGTGGGGAGAGCTGTTGCCCATGCCGGCCTTAGCCTCTGGCCGACTGCCCTTGGGTAGACATGTTGCCCTTGCCGGCTCAGCCTCCAGGCGCCCAGTCTGTGGGTACATCTGGTACCCTGGATGGCCTCGGACTCCAGGCGCCGGGGCCCTGGGTAGACCTGTTGTCTGGGCCTCTTGTTGGCTTTCCTCCACCTGGCCCCGGGTAGACCTGTCTCCCTGGCCGGCCTTAGCCTCCAGCCAACCGGCCCCTGGGTAGACCTGTTGTCCTGGCCGGCCTTGGCCTCTGGCCAACCGGCCCTTGTGTAGACCTGTTGTCCCTGTCGTCCTTGGCCTCCGCCCGCCAGGCCCTGTGGGTAGACCTGTGTCCCTGGCAGGCCTTGGCCTCCAGCACCGGTGCCCTGGGTTGACCTGTTGTCTCGGCCCTGTCTTGCTTACCTCTGCTCAGCCCTTGGGTAGACCTGTTGCCATGGCCTTCCTTAGCCTCCGGCCGACCGGCCTCGTGGGTAGACTTTTTGCCCTGGCCGTCCTTAGCCTCCAGGCGCCCGGCTCCAGGGTAGACCTGTTGTCCGTGCAGGCCTCAGCCTCCAGGCGCCCAGTTCGGGGTAGACCTGTTTCTCTGCACAGCCTCGGACTCCAGACGCCAAGGCCCTGGGTAGACCTGTTGTCTTGGCCCCGTGTTGGCTTTCCTCCGCCCGGGCCCCTGGGTAGACCTGTCTCCCTGTCCGGCCTTAGCCTCTGGTCGCCCGGCCCCTGGGTAGACCTGTTGCCCTGGCCGGCCTCGGCCTCCAGGCGCCGGGGCACAGGGTAGACCTGCTGTCCCCGGCGGGCCTCGGCCTCCAGGCGCCCAGTCCGTGGGTAGACCGGTTGTCGCCCTGGATGGCCTCGGACTCCAGGCGCCGGCGCCCTGGGTAGACCTGTTGTCTGGGCCTTGTGTTGGCTTTCCTCCGCCTGGCCCCCGGGTAGACCTGTCTCCCTGGCCGGCCTTAGCTTCCGGCAGACCGGACCATGGGTAGACCTGTTGTCCTGGCCGGCCTTGGCCTCCGGACGACAGGTCCTTGGGTAGACCTGCTGTCCATGTCGTCCTTGGCCTCCGCCCGCCAGGCCCTGTGGGTAGACCTGTGTCCCTGGCAGGCCTTGGCCTCCAGGCACCGGGACCCAGGGGAGACCTGCTGCCCATGCCGGCCTTAGCCTCTGGCCGACCGGCCCGTGGGTAGACCTGCTGTGCTGGCCGGCCTTAGCCTCCGGCCGCCCAGTTCCATGGGAAGACCTGTTGCCCTGGCCGGCCTCAGCCGCAAGTGCCGGGCCCCTGGGTAGACCTGTTGTCCCCCGCCGGCCTCAGCCTCCGCCTGCCCAGCTTGTGGGTAGCCCTGTTGTCTTGGCCCCGTCTTGGCTTTCCTCTGCCCGTCCAGTGGGTGGACCTGTTGCCCTGGCCGGCCTCGGCCTGCGGCCGACAGGCCCGATGGTAGACCTGTTGGCCTGGCCGGCCTCGGCCTCCGCCTGCCTGGCTTGTGGGTAGACCTGTTGTCCTGGCCGGCCCTAGCCTCCGGTTGCCCGGTCCCTGGGTAGACCTGTGGCCCTGGCCGGACTCGGCCTCCAGGCGCCGGGTCTCTGGGTAGACAGGTTGCCCTTGCCGGCCTTAGCCTCCGGCGGCCCGGCCCATGGGTGGACCTGGTGTCATGGCCGGCCTAAGCCCCAGGGGCCGGGTGGCCGGAAGATAAGGCCGGCCAGCACAGCAGGTCTATCCACAGGCCGGTCGGCCAGAGTCTAAGGCCGGCATGGGCAACAAGTCTCCCCATGGTCCCGGCGCCTGGAGGCCGAGGCCCGCCGGGGACAACAGGTCAACGAAGGGTCCAGGCGCCTGGAGGCCGAATCCGGACAGGACAACAGGTCTACCCAGGGGCACAGCGCCTGAAGGCCGAGGCTGGCCAGGGCAACAGGTCTACCCACGGAACCGGGCAGCCGGAGGCTAAGGCCGTCCAGGACAACAGGTCGACGCACGAGCCGGGCGGAAGTAAGCGAAGACAGGGCCGAGAAAACAGGTCTACCCAGGGCCCCGGCACCTGGAGGCCGCAGTCTGCCAGGGACACAGGTCTACCCAGCGGGCCAGGCGGCCGGAGGCTAAGGCAGGCCAGGACAACCGGTCTACCCACGGGCCGGTCGGCCGGAGGCCAAGGCCGGCCAGGACAACAGGTCTACCCACAAGCCAGGCAGGCAGAGGCCGTGGCCGGCCAGGCCAACAGTTCTACCAATGGGCCTGTCGGCCGCAGGCCGAGGCCGGCCAGGGCAGCAGGTCTACCCACAGGCCAGTCGTAGGTAAGCCAAGACGGGGCCGAGACGACAGGTCTACCCACAAGCCGGGCAGGCAGAGGCTGAGGCCGGCGGGGGACAACAGGTCTACCCAGGGGCCCGGCGCCTGGCGTCCAAGGCCGGCCTTAGCCTCCGGCCAACCAGCTCCGTTGGTAGACCTGTTGCCCTGGCTTGCCTTGGCCGTCAGGCACCGGGCCCCTGGGTACACCTGTTGTCCTCACCGGCCTCGGCCTCCGGCCGCCAGGCCCGTGGGTATACCTGTTGTCTCGGGCCCCTTCTTGGCTACCTCCGCCCGGCCCATGGGTAGACCTGTTGTCTTGGGCCCCATTTTGGCTTACCTCTGCCCACTCCCGTGGGTAGACCTGTTGCCTTGGTTGGCCTTGGCCTCTGGCCGACCGGCCCATGGGTAGACCTGTTGCACTGGCCGGCCTCAGCCGCAAGTGCCGGGCCCCTGGGTAGACCTGTTGTTCCCCGCCGGCCTCGGCCTCTGCCTGCCCGGCTTGTGGGTAGCCCTGTTGTCTCGGCCCCGTCTTGGATTTCCTCTGCCCGGCCCGTGGGTGGACCTGTTGCCCTGGCCGGCCTCGACCTGCGGCCGACAGGCCCGATGGTAGACCTGTCGGCCTGGCCGGCCTCGGCCTCCGCCTGCCTGGCTTGTGGGTAGACCGGTTGTCCTGGCCGGCCCTAGCCTCCGGTTGCCCAGTCCCTGGGTAGACCTGTGGCCCTGGCCGGACTCGGCCTCCAGGCGCCGGGTCTCTGGGTAGACAGGTTGCCCTTGCCGGCCTTAGCCTCCGGCGGCCCGGCCCATGGGTAGACCTGGTGTCATGGCCGGCCTAAGCCCCAGGGGCCGGGTGGCCGGAAGATAAGGCCGGCCAGCACAGCAAGTCTATCCACAGGCCGGTCGGCCAGAGTCTAAGGCCGGCATGGGCAACAAGTCTCCCCATGGTCCCGGCGCCTGGAGGCCGAGGCCCGCCGGGGACAACAGGTCAACGAAGGGTCCAGGCGCCTGGAGGCCGAATCCGGACAGGACAACAGGTCTACCCAGGGGCACAGCGCCTGAAGGCCGAGGCTGGCCAGGGCAACAGGTCTACCCACGGAACCGGGCAGCCGGAGGCTAAGGCCGTCCAGGACAACAGGTCGACGCATGAGCCGGGCGGAAGTAAGCGAAGACAGGGCCGAGAAAACAGGTCTACCCAGGGCCCCGGCACCTGGAGGCCGCAGTCTGCCAGGGACACAGGTCTACCCAGCGGGCCAGGCGGCCGGAGGCTAAGGCAGGCCAGGACAACCGGTCTACCCACGGGCCGGTCGGCCGGAGGCCAAGGCCGGCCAGGACAACAGGTCTACCCACAAGCCAGGCAGGCAGAGGCCGTGGCCGGCCAGGCCAACAGGTCTACCAATGGGCCTGTCGGCCGCAGGCCGAGGCCGGCCAGGGCAGCAGGTCTACCCACAGGCCAGTCGTAGGTAAGCCAAGACGGGGCCGAGACGACAGGTCTACCCACAAGCCGGGCAGGCAGAGGCTGAGGCCGGCGGGGGACAACAGGTCTACCCAGGGGCCCGGCGCCTGGCGTCCAAGGCCGGCCTTAGCCTCCGGCCAACCAGCTCCGTTGGTAGACCTGTTGCCCTGGCTTGCCTTGGCCGTCAGGCACCAGGCCCCTGGGTACACCTGTTGTCCTCACCGGCCTCGGCCTCCGGCCGCCAGGCCCGTGGGTATACCTGTTGTCTCGGGCCCCTTCTTGGCTACCTCCGCCCGGCCCATGGGTAGACCTGTTGTCTTGGGCCCCATTTTGGCTTACCTCTGCCCACTCCCGTGGGTAGACCTGTTGCCTTGGTTGGCCTTGGCCTCTGGCCGACCGGCCCATGGGTAGACCTGTTGCACTGGCCGGCCTCAGCCGCAAGTGCCGGGCCCCTGGGTAGACCTGTTGTTCCCCGCCGGCCTCGGCCTCTGCCTGCCCGGCTTGTGGGTAGCCCTGTTGTCTCGGCCCCGTCTTGGATTTCCTCTGCCCGGCCCGTGGGTGGACCTGTTGCCCTGGCCGGCCTCGACCTGCGGCCGACAGGCCCGATGGTAGACCTGTCGGCCTGGCCGGCCTCGGCCTCCGCCTGCCTGGCTTGTGGGTAGACCGGTTGTCCTGGCCGGCCCTAGCCTCCGGTTGCCCAGTCCCTGGGTAGACCTGTGGCCCTGGCCGGACTCGGCCTCCAGGCGCCGGGTCTCTGGGTAGACAGGTTGCCCTTGCCGGCCTTAGCCTCCGGCGGCCCGGCCCATGGGTAGACCTGGTGTCATGGCCGGCCTAAGCCCCAGGGGCCGGGTGGCCGGAAGATAAGGCCGGCCAGCACAGCAAGTCTATCCACAGGCCGGTCGGCCAGAGTCTAAGGCCGGCATGGGCAACAAGTCTCCCCATGGTCCCGGCGCCTGGAGGCCGAGGCCCGCCGGGGACAACAGGTCAACGAAGGGTCCAGGCGCCTGGAGGCCGAATCCGGACAGGACAACAGGTCTACCCAGGGGCACAGCGCCTGAAGGCCGAGGCTGGCCAGGGCAACAGGTCTACCCACGGAACCGGGCAGCCGGAGGCTAAGGCCGTCCAGGACAACAGGTCGACGCATGAGCCGGGCGGAAGTAAGCGAAGACAGGGCCGAGAAAACAGGTCTACCCAGGGCCCCGGCACCTGGAGGCCGCAGTCTGCCAGGGACACAGGTCTACCCAGCGGGCCAAGCGGCCGGAGGCTAAGGCCGGCCAGGACAACCGGTCTACCCACGGGCCGGTCGGCCGGAGGCCAAGGCCGGCCAGGACAACAGGTCTACCCACAAGCCAGGCAGGCAGAAGCCGTGGCCGGCCAGGCCAACAGGTCTACCAATGGGCCTGTCGGCCGCAGGCCGAGGCCGGCCAGGGCAGCAGGTCTACCCACAGGCCAGTCGTAGGTAAGCCAAGACGGGGCCGAGGCGACAGGTCTACCCACAAGCCGGGCAGGCAGAGGCTGAGGCCGGCGGGGGACAACAGGTCTACCCAGGGGCCCGGCGCCTGGCGTCCAAGGCCGGCCTTAGCCTCCGGCCAACCAGCTCCGTTGGTAGACCTGTTACCCTGGCTTGCCTCGGCCGTCAGGCGCCGGGCCCCTGGGTAGACCTGTTGTCCTCACCGGCCTCGGCCTCCGGCCGCCAGGCCCGTGGGTATACCTGTTGTCTCGGGCCCCTTCTTGGCTACCTCCGCCCGGCCCATGGGTAGACCTGTTGTCTTGGGCCCCATTTTGGCTTACATCTGCCCACTCCCATGGTAGACTTGTTGCCTTGGTTTGCCTTGGCCTCTGGCTGACCGGCCCATGGGTAGACCTGTTGTCCTGGCCGGCCTTAGCCTCCAGCCGCCCGGCCCGTGGGTAGACCTGTTGTCCTGGCCGGCCTTGGCCTCCGGCCGACGGGCCCTTGGGTAGGCCTGTTGTCCATGTCGTCCTTGGCCTCCGCCCGCCAGGCCCTGTGGGTAGACCTGTGTCCCTGGCAGGCCTTGGCCTCCAGGCACCGGGGCCCTGGGTTGACCTGCTGTCTCGGCCCTGTCTTGGCTTACCTCTGCTCGGCCCTTGGGTAGACCTGTTGCCATGGCCTTCCATAGCCTCCGGCAGAGCGGCCTCGTGGGTAAACCTGTTGTTCTGGCCGGCCTTAGCCTCTGGCCGCATAACGCCTGGGTAGACCTGTTGTCCTGGCCGGCCTCGGCCTCCAGGCGCCAGGCCCGTGGGTAGACCTGTTGAGCTGGCCGGCCTTAGCCGGCGGCCGACTAGCCCCTGGGTAGACCGTTTACCATGTCCGGACTCGGCCTTCAGGCGCCGGGCCCGTGTGTAGACCTGTTGTGCCCGGCCGGACTCGGGCTCCAGGCGTCGTGACCGTGAGTCGACCTGTTGTCCTGGCTGGCCTTAGCCTCCGGCCGCCCAGTTCCATGGGTAGACCTGTTGCACTGGCCGGCCTCGGCCTTCATGCACCGGGTCCCTGGGTAGACCTTTTGTCCCCGGCCGGCCTCGGCCTTTGCCTGCCCGGCTTGTGGGTAGCCCTGTTGTCTTGGCCCCGTCTTGGCTTAGGTCCGCCCGGCCCGTGGGTAGACCTGTTGCCCTGGCCAGCATTGCCATCCGGTTGACCGGCCCGTGGGTAGACCTGTTGTCCTTGCCGGCCTTAGCCTCCGGCCACCCGGACCGTGGGTAGACCTGTTTCCCTGGCCATCCTTAGCCTCCAGGCGTCCGGCTCCAGGGAAGACGTGTTGTCCTGGCAGGCCTCAGCCTCCGGTCGCCCGGCCCCTGGGTAGACCTGTTTCCCTGGCCGGCCTCGGCGTCAAGGCGACGAGCCTCTCTGTAGACATGTTGCCCTTGCCGGCCTTATCCTCCGGCCACCCGGCCCGTGGGTAGACCTTTTGCCCTGGCTGGTCTTAGCCTCCAGGCTCCCGGCCTCCAGCTAGACCTGTTTCCCTGAAAGGCCTCAGCCTCCAGGCGCCCAGTTCATGGGTAGACCTGTTGCCCTGGATGGCCTCGGACTCCAGACGCAAAGGTCCTGGGTAGGCCTGTTATCTGGGCCCCGTCTTAGCTTACCTCCGCCCGGTCCCTTGGTAGACCTGTCTCCCTGTCTGGCCTTAGCCTCCGGCTGCCCGGCACCTGGGTAGACCTATTTCCCTGGCCGGCCTCGGCTGCCAGGTGCCGGGGCCCAGGGTAGACCTGTTGTCCCCGTCTGGCCTCAGCCTCCGCCTGCCCGGCTTGTGGGTAGACCTGTCATCTCGGCCCCGTCTTGGCTTACCTATGACCGGCCCATGGTCAGACATGCTGTCCTTGCCGGCCTTAGCCTCCGGCCACCCAGCCCGTGGGTAGACCTGTTTTCCTGGTCGGCCTTGTCCTCCGTCCGCCCAGCTCCGTTGGTAGACCTGTTGCCCTGGCTTGACTCGGCCGTCAGGCGCCGGGCCGCTGGGTAGACCTGCTGTCCCTGGCTGGCCTTGGCCTCCGCCTGCCCGGCTTGGGGGTAGACCTGTCGTCTCAGGCCCGTCTTGGCTTACCTACGCTCGGCCCGTGGGTAGACCTCTTGCCCTGGCCAGCCTCGGCCTTCAGGCGCTGGGCCCGTGGGTAGATTTGTTGTCCTGGCCGGGTTTGGCCTCCAGGCACCGGGACCCTTCGTAGACCTGTTGTCCCCGGCCGGACTCGGCCTCCAGGCGCCGGGTTGCTGGGTAGACCAGTTGCCATGGCCGGCCTCGGCCTCCAGGCACGGGGGCCCAGGGTAGACCTGCTGTCCTCGGCGGGCCTCGGCCTCCAGGCGGCGGGACCGTGGGGAGAGCTGTTGCCCATGCCGGCCTTAGCCTCTGGCCGACTGGCCCATGGGTAGACATGTTGCCCTTGCCGGCCTCAGCCTCCAGGCGCCCAGTCTGTGGGTACATCTGGTACCCTGGATGGCCTCGGACTCCAGGCGCCGGGGCCCTGGGTAGACCTGTTGTCTGGGCCTCTTGTTGGCTTTCCTCCACCTGGCCCCCGGGTAGACCTGTCTCCCTGGCCGGCCTTAGCCTCCAGCCAACCGGCCCCTGGGTAGACCTGTTGTCCTGGCCGGCCTTGGCCTCTGGCCAACCGGCCCTTGTGTAGACCTGTTGTCCCTGTCGTCCTTGGCCTCCGCCCGCCAGGCCCTGTGGGTAGACCTGTGTCCCTGGCGGGCCTTGGCCTCCAGGCACCGGTGCCCTGGGTTGACCTGTTGTCTCGGCCCTGTCTTGGCTTACCTCTGCTCAGCCCTTGGGTAGACCTGTTGCCATGGCCTTCCTTAGCCTCCGGCCGACCGGCCTCGTGGGTAGACTTTTTGCCCTGGCCGTCCTTAGCCTCCAGGCGCCCGGCTCCAGGGTAGACCTGTTGTCCGTGCAGGCCTCAGCCTCCAGGCGCCCAGTTCGGGGTAGACCTGTTTCTCTGCACAGCCTCGGACTCCAGACGCCAAGGCCCTGGGTAGACCTGTTGTCTTGGCCCCGTGTTGGCTTTCCTCCGCCCGGCCCCTGGGTAGACCTGTCTCCCTGTCCGGCCTTAGCCTCTGGTCGCCCGGCCCCTGGGTAGACCTGTTGCCCTGGCCGGCCTCGGCCTCCAGGCGCCGGGGCACAGGGTAGACCTGCTGTCCCCGGCGGGCCTCGGCCTCCAGGCGCCCAGTCCGTGGGTAGACCGGTTGTCACCCTGGATGGCCTCGGACTCCAGGCGCCGGCGCCCTGGGTAGACCTGTTGTCTGGGCCTTGTGTTGGCTTTCCTCCGCCTGGCCCCCGGGTAGACCTGTCTCCCTGGCCGGCCTTAGCTTCCGGCAGACCGGACCATGGGTAGACCTGTTGTCCTGGCCGGCCTTGGCCTCCGGACGACAGGTCCTTGGGTAGACCTGCTGTCCATGTCGTCCTTGGCCTCCGCCCGCCAGGCCCTGTGGGTAGACCTGTGTCCCTGGCAGGCCTTGGCCTCCAGGCACCGGGACCCTGGGGAGACCTGCTGCCCATGCCGGCCTTAGCCTCTGGCCGACCGGCCCGTGGGTAGACCTGCTGTGCTGGCCGGCCTTAGCCTCCGGCCGCCCAGTTCCATGGGAAGACCTGTTGCCCTGGCCGGCCTCAGCCGCAAGTGCCGGGCCCCTGGGTAGACCTGTTGTCCCCCGCCGGCCTCAGCCTCCGCCTGCCCAGCTTGTGGGTAGCCCTGTTGTCTTGGCCCCGTCTTGGCTTTCCTCTGCCCGTCCAGTGGGTCGACCTGTTGCCCTGGCCGGCCTCGGCCTGCGGCCGACAGGCCCGATGGTAGACCTGTTGGCCTGGCCGGCCTCGGCCTCCGCCTACCTGGCTTGTGGGTAGACCTGTTGTCCTGGCCGGCCCTAGCCTCCGGTTGCCCGGTCCCTGGGTAGACCTGTGGCCCTGGCCGGACTCGGCCTCCAGGCGCCGGGTCTCTGGGTAGACAGGTTGCCCTTGCCGGCCTTAGCCTCCGGCGGCCCGGCCCATGGGTGGACCTGGTGTCATGGCCGGCCTAAGCCCCAGGGGCCGGGTGGCCGGAAGATAAGGCCGGCCAGCACAGCAGGTCTATCCACAGGCCGGTCGGCCAGAGTCTAAGGCCGGCATGGGCAACAAGTCTCCCCATGGTCCCGGCGCCTGGAGGCCGAGGCCCGCCGGGGACAACAGGTCAACGAAGGGTCCAGGCGCCTGGAGGCCGAATCCGGACAGGACAACAGGTCTACCCAGGGGCACAGCGCCTGAAGGCCGAGGCTGGCCAGGGCAACAGGTCTACCCACGGAACCGGGCAGCCGGAGGCTAAGGCCGTCCAGGACAACAGGTCGACGCACGAGCTGGGCGGAAGTAAGCGAAGACAGGGCCGAGAAAACAGGTCTACCCAGGGCCCCGGCACCTGGAGGCCGCAGTCTGCCAGGGACACAGGTCTACCCAGCGGGCCAAGCGGCCGGAGGCTAAGGCCGGCCAGGACAACCGGTCTACCCACGGGCCGGTCGGCCGGAGGCCAAGGCCGGCCAGGACAACAGGTCTACCCACAAGCCAGGCAGGCAGAGGCCGTGGCCGGCCAGGCCAACAGGTCTACCAATGGGCCTGTCGGCCGCAGGCCGAGGCTGGCCAGGGCAGCAGGTCTACCCACAGGCCAGTCGTAGGTAAGCCAAGACGGGGCCGAGACGACAGGTCTACCCACAAGCCGGGCAGGCAGAGGCTGAGGCCGGCGGGGCACAACAGGTCTACCCAGGGGCCCGGCGCCTGGCGTCCAAGGCCGGCCTTAGCCTCCGGCCAACCAGCTCCGTTGGTAGACCTGTTGCCCTGGCTTGCCTCGGCCGTCAGGCACCGGGCCCCTGGGTACACCTGTTGTCCTCACCGGCCTCGGCCTCCGGCCGCCAGGCCCGTGGGTATACCTGTTGTCTCGGGCCCCTTCTTGGCTACCTCCGCCCGGCCCATGGGTAGACCTGTTGTCTTGGGCCCCATTTTGGCTTACCTCTGCCCACTCCCGTGGGTAGACCTGTTGCCTTGGTTGGCCTTGGCCTCTGGCTGACCGGCCCATGGGTAGACCTGTTGCCCTGGCCGGCCTTAGCCGCAAATTCCGGGGCCCTGGGTAGACCTGTTGTTCCCCGCCGGCCTCGGCCTCTGCCTGCCCGGCTTGTGGGTAGCCCTGTTGTCTCGGCCCCGTCTTGGATTTCCTCTGCCCGGCCCGTGGGTGAACCTGTTGCCCTGGCCGGCCTCGACCTGCGGCCGACAGGCCCGATGGTAGACCTGTCGGCCTGGCCGGCCTCGGCCTCCGCCTGCCTGGCTTGTGGGTAGACCGGTTGTCCTGGCCGGCCCTAGCCTCCGGTTGCCCAGTCCCTAGGTAGACCTGTGGCCCTGGCCGGACTCGGCCTCCAGGCGCTGGGTTTCTGGGTAGACAGGTTGCCCTTGCCGGCCTTAGCCTCTGGCGGCCCGGCCCATGGGTAGACCTGGTGTCCTGGCCGGCCTAAGCCCCAGGGGCCGGGCGGCCGGAAGCTAAGGCCGGCCAGCACAGCAGGTCTACTCACAGGCCGGTCGGCCAGAGTCTAAGGCCGGCATGGGCAACAAGTCTCCCCACGGTCCTGGCGCCTGGAGGCCGAGGCCCGCCGGGGACAACAGGTCAACGAAGGGTCCAGGCGCCTGGAGGCCGAATCCGGCCAGGACAACAGGTCTACCCAGGGGCACAGCGCCTGAAGGCCGAGGCTGGCCAGGGCAACAGGTCTACCCACGGAACCGGGCAGCCGGAGGCTAAGGCCGTCCAGGACAACAGGTCGACGCACGAGCCGGGCGGAAGTAAGCGAAGACAGGGCCGAGAAAACAGGTCTACCCAGGGCCCCGGCACCTGGAGGCCGCAGTCTGCCAGGGACACAGGTCTACCCAGCGGGCCAGGCGGCCGGAGGCTAAGGCCGGCCAGGACAACCGGTCTACCCACGGGCCGGTCGGCCGGAGGCCAAGGCCGGCCAGGACAACAGGTCTACCCACAAGCCAGGCAGGCAGAGGCCGTGGCCGGCCAGGCCAACAGGTCTACCAATGGGCCTGTCGGCCGCAGGCCGAGGCCGGCCAGGGCAGCAGGTCTACCCACAGGCCAGTCGTAGGTAAGCCAAGACGGGGCCGAGGCGACAGGTCTACCCACAAGCCGGGCAGGCAGAGGCTGAGGCCGGCGGGGGACAACAGGTCTACCCAGGGGCCCGGCGCCTGGCGTCCAAGGCCGGCCTTAGCCTCCGGCCAACCAGCTCCGTTGGTAGACCTGTTACCCTGGCTTGCCTCGGCCGTCAGGCGCCGGGCCCCTGGGTAGACCTGTTGTCCTCACCGGCCTCGGCCTCCGGCCGCCAGGCCCGTGGGTATACCTGTTGTCTCGGGCCCCTTCTTGGCTACCTCCGCCCGGCCCATGGGTAGACCTGTTGTCTTGGGCCCCATTTTGGCTTACATCTGCCCACTCCCATGGTAGACTTGTTGCCTTGGTTTGCCTTGGCCTCTGGCTGACCGGCCCATGGGTAGACCTGTTGTCCTGGCCGGCCTTAGCCTCCAGCCGCCCGGCCCGTGGGTAGACCTGTTGTCCTGGCCGGCCTTGGCCTCCGGCCGACGGGCCCTTGGGTAGGCCTGTTGTCCATGTCGTCCTTGGCCTCCGCCCGCCAGGCCCTGTGGGTAGACCTGTGTCCCTGGCAGGCCTTGGCCTCCAGGCACCGGGGCCCTGGGTTGACCTGCTGTCTCGGCCCTGTCTTGGCTTACCTCTGCTCGGCCCTTGGGTAGACCTGTTGCCATGGCCTTCCATAGCCTCCGGCAGAGCGGCCTCGTGGGTAAACCTGTTGTTCTGGCCGGCCTTAGCCTCTGGCCGCATAACGCCTGGGTAGACCTGTTGTCCTGGCCGGCCTCGGCCTCCAGGCGCCAGGCCCGTGGGTAGACCTGTTGAGCTGGCCGGCCTTAGCCGGCGGCCGACTAGCCCCTGGGTAGACCGTTTACCATGTCCGGACTCGGCCTTCAGGCGCCGGGCCCGTGTGTAGACCTGTTGTGCCCGGCCGGACTCGGGCTCCAGGCGTCGTGACCGTGAGTCGACCTGTTGTCCTGGCTGGCCTTAGCCTCCGGCCGCCCAGTTCCATGGGTAGACCTGTTGCACTGGCCGGCCTCGGCCTTCATGCACCGGGTCCCTGGGTAGACCTTTTGTCCCCGGCCGGCCTCGGCCTTTGCCTGCCCGGCTTGTGGGTAGCCCTGTTGTCTTGGCCCCGTCTTGGCTTAGGTCCGCCCGGCCCGTGGGTAGACCTGTTGCCCTGGCCAGCATTGCCATCCGGTTGACCGGCCCGTGGGTAGACCTGTTGTCCTTGCCGGCCTTAGCCTCCGGCCACCCGGACCGTGGGTAGACCTGTTTCCCTGGCCGTCCTTAGCCTCCAGGCGTCCGGCTCCAGGGAAGACGTGTTGTCCTGGCAGGCCTCAGCCTCCGGTCGCCCGGCCCCTGGGTAGACCTGTTTCCCTGGCCGGCCTCGGCGTCAAGGCGACGAGCCTCTCTGTAGACATGTTGCCCTTGCCGGCCTTAGCCTCCGGCCACCCGGCCCGTGGGTAGACCTTTTGCCCTGGCTGGTCTTAGCCTCCAGGCTCCCGGCCTCCGGGTAGACCTGTTTCCCTGAAAGGCCTCAGCCTCCAGGCGCCCAGTTCATGGGTAGACCTGTTGCCCTGGATGGCCTCGGACTCCAGACGCAAAGGTCCTGGGTAGGCCTGTTATCTGGGCCCCGTCTTAGCTTACCTCCGCCCGGTCCCTTGGTAGACCTGTCTCCCTGTCTGGCCTTAGCCTCCGGCTGCCCGGCACCTGGGTAGACCTATTTCCCTGGCCGGCCTCGGCTGCCACGTGCCGGGGCCCAGGGTAGACCTGTTGTCCCCGTCTGGCCTCAGCCTCCGCCTGCCCGGCTTGTGGGTAGACCTGTCATCTCGGCCCCGTCTTGGCTTACCTATGACCGGCCCATGGTCAGACATGTTGTCCTTGCCGGCCTTAGCCTCCGGCCACCCAGCCCGTGGGTAGACCTGTTTTCCTGGTCGGCCTTGTCCTCCGTCCGCCCAGCTCCGTTGGTAGACCTGTTGCCCTGGCTTGACTCGGCCGTCAGGCGCCGGGCCGCTGGGTAGACCTGCTGTCCCTGGCTGGCCTTGGCCTCCGCCTGCCCGGCTTGGGGGTAGACCTGTCGTCTCAGGCCCGTCTTGGCTTACCTACGCTCGGCCCGTGGGTAGACCTCTTGCCCTGGCCAGCCTCGGCCTTCAGGCGCTGGGCCCGTGGGTAGATTTGTTGTCCTGGCCGGGTTTGGCCTCCAGGCACCGGGACCCTTCGTAGACCTGTTGTCCCCGGCCGGACTCGGCCTCCAGGCGCCGGGTTGCTGGGTAGACCAGTTGCCATGGCCGGCCTCGGCCTCCAGGCACGGGGGCCCAGGGTAGACCTGCTGTCCTCGGCGGGCCTCGGCCTCCAGGCGGCGGGACCGTGGGGAGAGCTGTTGCCCATGCCGGCCTTAGCCTCTGGCCGACTGGCCCATGGGTAGACATGTTGCCCTTGCCGGCCTCAGCCTCCAGGCGCCCAGTCTGTGGGTACATCTGGTACCCTGGATGGCCTCGGACTCCAGGCGCCGGGGCCCTGGGTAGACCTGTTGTCTGGGCCTCTTGTTGGCTTTCCTCCACCTGGCCCCCGGGTAGACCTGTCTCCCTGGCCGGCCTTAGCCTCCAGCCAACCGGCCCCTGGGTAGACCTGTTGTCCTGGCCGGCCTTGGCCTCTGGCCAACCGGCCCTTGTGTAGACCTGTTGTCCCTGTCGTCCTTGGCCTCCGCCCGCCAGGCCCTGTGGGTAGACCTGTGTCCCTGGCGGGCCTTGGCCTCCAGGCACCGGTGCCCTGGGTTGACCTGTTGTCTCGGCCCTGTCTTGGCTTACCTCTGCTCAGCCCTTGGGTAGACCTGTTGCCATGGCCTTCCTTAGCCTCCGGCCGACCGGCCTCGTGGGTAGACTTTTTGCCCTGGCCGCCCTTAGCCTCCAGGCGCCCGGCTCCAGGGTAGACCTGTTGTCCGTGCAGGCCTCAGCCTCCAGGCGCCCAGTTCGGGGTAGACCTGTTTCTCTGCACAGCCTCGGACTCCAGACGCCAAGGCCCTGGGTAGACCTGTTGTCTTGGCCCCGTGTTGGCTTTCCTCCGCCCGGCCCCTGGGTAGACCTGTCTCCCTGTCCGGCCTTAGCCTCTGGTCGCCCGGCCCCTGGGTAGACCTGTTGCCCTGGCCGGCCTCGGCCTCCAGGCGCCGGGGCACAGGGTAGACCTGCTGTCCCCGGCGGGCCTCGGCCTCCAGGCGCCCAGTCCGTGGGTAGACCGGTTGTCGCCCTGGATGGCCTCGGACTCCAGGCGCCGGCGCCCTGGGTAGACCTGTTGTCTGGGCCTTGTGTTGGCTTTCCTCCGCCTGGCCCCCGGGTAGACCTGTCTCCCTGGCCGGCCTTAGCTTCCGGCAGACCGGACCATGGGTAGACCTGTTGTCCTGGCCGGCCTTGGCCTCCGGACGACAGGCCCTTGGGTAGACCTGTTGTCCATGTCGTCCTTGGCCTCCGCCCGCCAGGCCCTGTGGGTAGACCTGTGTCCCTGGCAGGCCTTGGCCTCCAGGCACCGGGGCCCTGGGTTGACCTGCTGTCTCGGCCCTGCCTTGGCTTACCTCTGCTCGGCCCTTGTGTAGACCTGTTGCCCTGGCCGGCCTCGGCCTCCAGGCGCCGGGGCACAGGGTAGACCTGCTGTCCCCGGCGGGCCTCGGCCTCCAGGCGCCGGGACCGTGGGGAGACCTGCTGCCCATGCCGGCCTTAGCCTCTGGCCGACCGGCCCGTGGGTAGACCTGCTGTGCTGGCCGGCCTTAGCCTCCGGCCACCCGGCCCCTGGGAAGACCTGTTGCCCTGGCCGGCCTCAGCCGCAAGTGCCGGGCCCCTGGGTAGACCTGTTGTCCCCCGCCGGCCTCGGTCTCCGCCTGCCCAGCTTGTGGGTAGCCCTGTTGTCTCGGCCCCGTCTTGGCTTTCCTTTGCCCGTCCAGTGGGTCGACCTGTTGCCCTGGCCGGCCTCGACCTGCGGCCGACAGGCCCGATGGTAGACCTGTTGGCCTGGCCGGCCTCGGCCTCCGCCTGCCTGGCTTGTGGGTAGACCTGTTGTCCTGGCCAGCCCTAGCCTCCGGTTGCCCGGTCCCTGGGTAGACCTGTGGCCCTGGCCGGACTCGGCCTCCAGGCGCCGGGTCTCTGGGTAGACAGGTTGCCCTTGCCGGCCTTAGCCTCCGGCGGGCCGGCCCATGGGTAGACCTGGTGTCATGGCCGGCCTAAGCCCCAGGGGCCGGGTGGCCGGAAGATAAGGCCGGCCAGCACAGCAGGTCTATCCACAGGCCGGTCGGCCAGAGTCTAAGGCCGGCATGGGCAACAAGTCTCCCCATGGTCCCGGCGCCTGGAGGCCGAGGCCTGCCGGGGACAACAGGTCAACGAAGGGTCCAGGCGCCTGGAGGCCGAATCCGGCCAGGACAACAGGTCTACCCAGGGGCACAGCGCCTGAAGGCCGAGGCTGGCCAGGGCAACAGGTCTACCCATGGAACCGGGCAGCCGGAGGCTAAGGCCGTCCAGGACAACAGGTCGACGCACGAGCCGGGCGGAAGTAAGCGAAGACAGGGCCGAGAAAACAGGTCTACCCAGGGCCCCGGCACCTGGAGGCCGCAGTCTGCCAGGGACACAGGTCTACCCAGCGGGCCAGGCGGCTGGAGGCTAAGGCAGGCCAGGACAACCGGTCTACCCACGGGCCAGTCGGCCGGAGGCCAAGGCCGGCCAGGACAACAGGTCTACCCACAAGCCAGGCAGGCAGAGGCCGTGGCCGGCCAGGCCAACAGGTCTACCAATGGGCCTGTCGGCCGCAGGCCGAGGCCGGCCAGGGCAGCAGGTCTACCCACAGGCCAGTCGTAGGTAAGCCAAGACGGGGCCGAGACGACAGGTCTACCCACAAGCCGGGCAGGCAGAGGCTGAGGCCAGCGGGGGACAACAGGTCTACCCAGGGGCCCGGCGCTTGGCGTCCAAGGCCGGCCTTAGCCTCCGGCCAACCAGCTCCGTTGGTAGACCTGTTGCCCTGGCTTGCCTTGGCCGTCAGGCACCGGGCCCCTGGGTACACCTGTTGTCCTCACCGGCCTCGGCCTCCGGCCGCCAGGCCCGTGGGTATACCTGTTGTCTCGGGCCCCTTCTTGGCTACCTCCGCCCGGCCCATGGGTAGACCTGTTGTCTTGGGCCCCATTTTGGCTTACCTCTGCCCACTCCCGTGGGTAGACCTGTTGCCTTGGTTGGCCTTGGCCTCTGGCCGACCGGCCCATGGGTAGACCTGTTGCACTGGCCGGCCTCAGCCGCAAGTGCCGGGCCCCTGGGTAGACCTGTTGTCCTGGCCGGCCTTGGCCTCCGGCCGACGGGCCCTTGGGTAGGCCTGTTGTCCATGTCGTCCTTGGCCTCCGCCCGCCAGGCCCTGTGGGTAGACCTGTGTCCCTGGCAGGCCTTGGCCTCCAGGCACCGGGGCCCTGGGTTGACCTGCTGTCTCGGCCCTGTCTTGGCTTACCTCTGCTCGGCCCTTGGGTAGACCTGTTGCCATGGCCTTCCATAGCCTCCGGCAGAGCGGCCTCATGGGTAAACCTGTTGTTCTGGCCGGCCTTAGCCTCTGGCCGCATAACGCCTGGGTAGACCTGTTGTCCTGGCCGGCCTCGGCCTCCAGGCGCCAGGCCCGTGGGTAGACCTGTTGAGCTGGCCGGCCTTAGCCGGCGGCCGACTAGCCCCTGGGTAGACCGTTTACCATGTCCGGACTCGGCCTTCAGGCGCCGGGCCCGTGTGTAGACCTGTTGTGCCCGGCCGGACTCGGGCTCCAGGCGTCGTGACCGTGAGTCGACCTGTTGTCCTGGCTGGCCTTAGCCTCCGGCCGCCCAGTTCCATGGGTAGACCTGTTGCACTGGCCGGCCTCGGCCTTCATGCACCGGGTCCCTGGGTAGACCTTTTGTCCCCGGCCGGCCTCGGCCTTTGCCTGCCCGGCTTGTGGGTAGCCCTGTTGTCTTGGCCCCGTCTTGGCTTAGGTCCGCCCGGCCCGTGGGTAGACCTGTTGCCCTGGCCAGCATTGCCATCCGGTTGACCGGCCCGTGGGTAGACCTGTTGTCCTTGCCGGCCTTAGCCTCCGGCCACCCGGACCGTGGGTAGACCTGTTTCCCTGGCCGTCCTTAGCCTCCAGGCGTCCGGCTCCAGGGAAGACGTGTTGTCCTGGCAGGCCTCAGCCTCCGGTCGCCCGGCCCCTGGGTAGACCTGTTTCCCTGGCCGGCCTCGGCGTCAAGGCGACGAGCCTCTCTGTAGACATGTTGCCCTTGCCGGCCTTAGCCTCCGGCCACCCGGCCCGTGGTAGACCTTTTGCCCTGGCTGGTCTTAGCCTCCAGGCTCCCGGCCTCCGGGTAGACCTGTTTCCCTGAAAGGCCTCAGCCTCCAGGCGCCCAGTTCATGGGTAGACCTGTTGCCCTGGATGGCCTCGGACTCCAGACGCAAAGGTCCTGGGTAGGCCTGTTATCTGGGCCCCGTCTTAGCTTACCTCCGCCCGGTCCCTTGGTAGACCTGTCTCCCTGTCTGGCCTTAGCCTCCGTCTGCCCGGCACCTGGGTAGACCTATTTCCCTGGCCGGCCTCGGCTGCCAGGCGCCGGGGCCCAGGGTAGACCTGTTGTCCCCGTCCGGCCTCAGCCTCCGCCTGCCCGGCTTGTGGGTAGACCTGTCATCTCGGCCCCGTCTTGGCTTACCTATGACCGGCCCATGGTCAGACATGTTGTCCTTGCCGGCCTTAGCCTCCGGCCACCCAGCCCGTGGGTAGACCTGTTTTCCTGGTCGGCCTTGTCCTCCGTCCGCCCAGCTCCGTTGGTAGACCTGTTGCCCTGGCTTGACTCGGCCGTCAGGCGCCGGGCCGCTGGGTAGACCTGCTGTCCCTGGCTGGCCTTGGCCTCCGCCTGCCCGGCTTGGGGGTAGACCTGTCGTCTCAGGCCCGTCTTGGCTTACCTACGCTCGGCCCGTGGGTAGACCTCTTGCCCTGGCCAGCCTCGGCCTTCAGGCGCTGGGCCCGTGGGTAGATTTGTTGTCCTGGCCGGGTTTGGCCTCCAGGCACCGGGACCCTTCGTAGACCTGTTGTCCCCGGCCGGACTCGGCCTCCAGGCGCCGGGTCGCTGGGTAGACCAGTTGCCATGGCCGGCCTCGGCCTCCAGGCACGGGGGCCCAGGGTAGACCTGCTGTCCTCGGCGGGCCTCGGCCTCCAGGCGCCGGGACCGTGGGGAGAGCTGTTGCCCATGCCGGCCTTAGCCTCTGGCCGACTGGCCCATGGGTAGACATGTTGCCCTTGCCGGCCTCAGCCTCCAGGCGCCCAGTCTGTGGGTACATCTGGTACCCTGGATGGCCTCGGACTCCAGGCGCCGGGGCCCTGGGTAGACCTGTTGTCTGGGCCTCTTGTTGGCTTTCCTCCACCTGGCCCCCGGGTAGACCTGTCTCCCTGGCCGGCCTTAGCCTCCAGCCAACCGGCCCCTGGGTAGACCTGTTGTCCTGGCCGGCCTTGGCCTCTGGCCAACCGGCCCTTGTGTAGACCTGTTGTCCCTGTCGTCCTTGGCCTCGGCCCGCCAGGCCCTGTGGGTAGACCTGTGTCCCTGGCGGGCCTTGGCCTCCAGGCACCGGTGCCCTGGGTTGACCTGTTGTCTCGGCCCTGTCTTGGCTTACCTCTGCTCAGCCCTTGGGTAGACCTGTTGCCATGGCCTTCCTTAGCCTCCGGCCGACCGGCCTCGTGGGTAGACTTTTTGCCCTGGCCGTCCTTAGCCTCCAGGCGCCCGGCTCCAGGGTAGACCTGTTGTCCGTGCAGGCCTCACCCTCCAGGCGCCCAGTTCGGGGTAGACCTGTTTCTCTGCACAGCCTCGGACTCCAGACGCCAAGGCCCTGGGTAGACCTGTTGTCTTGGCCCCGTGTTGGCTTTCCTCCGCCCGGCCCCTGGGTAGACCTGTCTCCCTGTCCGGCCTTAGCCTCTGGTCGCCCGGCCCCTGGGTAGACCTGTTGCCCTTGGCCGGCCTCGGCCTCCAGGCGCCGGGGCACAGGGTAGACCTGCTGTCCCCGGCGGGCCTCGGCCTCCAGGCGCCCAGTCCGTGGGTAGACCGGTTGTCGCCCTGGATGGCCTCGGACTCCAGGCGCCGGGGCCCTGGGTAGACCTGTTGTCTGGGCCTTGTGTTGGCTTTCCTCCGCCTGGCCCCCGGGTAGACCTTTCTCCCTGGCCGGCCTTAGCTTCCGGCAGACCGGACCATGGGTAGACCTGTTGTCCTGGCCGGCCTTGGCCTCCGGACGACAGGCCCTTGGGTAGACCTGCTGTCCATGTCGTCCTTGGCCTCCGCCCGCCAGGCCCTGTGGGTAGACCTGTGTCCCTGGCAGGCCTTGGCCTCCAGGCACCGGGACCGTGGGGAGACCTGCTGCCCATGCCGGCCTTAGCCTCTGGCCGACCGGCCCGTGGGTAGACCTGCTGTGCTGGCCTGCCTTAGCCTCCGGCCGCCCAGTTCCATGGGAAGACCTGTTGCCCTGGCCGGCCTCAGCCGCAAGTGCCGGGCCCCTGGGTAGACCTGTTGTCCCCCGCCGGCCTCGGCCTCCGCCTGCCCGGCTTGTGGGTAGCCCTGTTGTCTTGGCCCCGTCTTGGCTTTCCTCTGCCCGTCCAGTGGGTCGACCTGTTGCCCTGGCCGGCCTCGGCCTGCGGCCGACAGGCCCGATGGTAGACCTGTTGGCCTGGCCGGCCTCGGCCTCCGCCTGCCTGGCTTGTGGGTAGACCTGTTGTCCTGGCCGGCCCTAGCCTCCGGTTGCCCGGTCCCTGGGTAGACCTGTGGCCCTGGCCGGACTCGGCCTCCAGGCGCCGGGTCTCTGGGTAGACAGGTTGCCCTTGCCGGCCTTAGCCTCCGGCGGCCCGGCCCATGGGTGGACCTGGTGTCATGGCCGGCCTAAGCCCCAGGGGCCGGGTGGCCGGAAGCTAAGGCCGGCCGGCACAGCAGGTCTACTCACAGGCCGGTCGGCCAGAGTCTAAGGCCGGCATGGGCAACAAGTCTCCCCATGGTCCCGGCGCCTGGAGGCCGAGGCCCGCCGGGGACAACAGGTCAACGAAGGGTCCAGGCGCCTGGAGGCCGAATCCGGACAGGACAACAGGTCTACCCAGGGGCATAGCGCCTGAAGGCCGAGGCTGGCCAGGGCAACAGGTCTACCCACGGAACCGGGCAGCCGGAGGCTAAGCCGTCCAGGACAACAGGTCGACGCACGAGCCGGCGGAAGTAAGCGAAGACAGGGCCGAGAAAACAGGTCTACCCAGGGCCCCGGCACCTGGAGGCCGCAGTCTGCCAGGGACACAGGTCTACCCAGCGGGCCAAGCGGCCGGAGGCTAAGGCCGGCCAGGACAACCGGTCTACCCACGGGCCGGTCGGCCGGAGGCCAAGGCCGGCCAGGACAACAGGTCTACCCACAAGCCAGGCAGGCAGAGGCCGTGGCCGGCCAGGCCAACAGGTCTACCAATGGGCCTGTCGGCCGCAGGCCGAGGCCGGCCAGGGCAGCAGGTCTACCCACAGGCCAGTCGTAGGTAAGCCAAGACGGGGCCGAGGCGACAGGTCTACCCACAAGCCGGGCAGGCAGAGGCTGAGGCCGGCGGGGGACAACAGGTCTACCCAGGGGCCCGGCGCCTGGCGTCCAAGGCCGGCCTTTGCCTCCGGCCAACCAGCTCCGTTGGTAGACCTGTTGCCCTGGCTTGCCTCGGCCGTCAGGCACCGGGCCCCTGGGTACACCTGTTGTCCTCACCGGCCTCGGCCTCCGGCCGCCAGGCCCGTGGGTATACCTGTTGTCTCGGGCCCCTTCTTGGCTACCTCCCCCCCCGCCCCCCCCCCCGGCCCCATGGGTAGACCTGTTGTCTTGGGCCCCATTTGGCTTACCTCTGCCCACTCCCGTGGGTAGACCTGTTGCCTTGGTTGGCCTTGGCCTCTGGCCGACCGGCCCATGGGTAGACCTGTTGCCCTGGCCGGCCTTAGCCGCAAATTCCGGGGCCCTGGGTAGACCTGTTGTTCCCTGCCGGCCTCGGCCTCTGCCTGCCCGGCTTGTGGGTAGCCCTGTTGTCTCGGCCCCGTCTTGGATTTCCTCTGCCCGGCCCGTGGGTGGACCTCTTGCCCTGGCCGGCCTCGACCTGCGGCCGACAGGCCCGATGGTAGACCTGTCGGCCTGGCCGGCCTTGGCCTCCGCCTGCCTGGCTTGTGGGTAGACCTGTTGTCCTGGCCGGCCCTAGCCTCCGGTTGCCCGGTCCCTGGGTAGACCTGTGGCCCTGGCCGGACTCGGCCTCCAGGCGCCGGGTCTCTGGGTAGACAGGTTGCCCTTGCCGGCCTTAGCCTCCGGCGGCCCGGCCCATGGGTAGACCTGGTGTCATGGCCGGCCTAAGCCCCAGGGGCCGGGTGGCCGGAAGATAAGGCCGGCCAGCAGAGCAGGTCTATCCACAGGCCGGTCGGCCAGAGTCTAAGGCCGGCATGGGCAACAAGTCTCCCCACGGTCCCGGCGCCTGGAGGCCGAGGCCCGCCGGGGACAACAGGTCAACGAAGGGTCCAGGCGCCTGGAGGCCGAATCCGGACAGGACAACAGGTCTACCCAGGGGCACAGCGCCTGAAGGCCGAGGCTGGCCAGGGCAACAGGTCTACCCACGGAACCGGGCAGCCGGAGGCTAAGGCCGTCCAGGACAACAGGACGACGCACGAGCCGGGCGGAAGTAAGCGAAGACAGGGCCGAGAAAACAGGTCTACCCAGGGCCCCGGCACCTGGAGGCCGCAGTCTGCCAGGGACACAGGTCTACCCAGCGGGCCAGGCGGCCGGAGGCTAAGGCCGGCCAGGACAACCGGTCTACCCACGGGCCCGGTCGGCCGGAGGCCAAGGCCGGCCAGGACAACAGGTCTACCCACAAGCCAGGCAGGCAGAGGCCGTGGCCGGCCAGGCCAACAGGTCTACGGCCGCAGGCCGAGGCCGGCCAGGGCAGCAGGTCTACCCACAGGCCAGTCGTAGGTAAGCCAAGACGGGGCCGAGGCGACAGGTCTACCCACAAGCCGGGCAGGCAGAGGCTGAGGCCGGCGGGGGACAACAGGTCTACCCAGGGGCCCGGCGCCTGGCGTCCAAGGCCGGCCTTAGCCTCCGGCCAACCAGCTCCGTTGGTAGACCTGTTGCCCTGGCTTGCCTCGGCCGTCAGGCACCGGGCCCTGGGTAGACCTGTTGTCCTCACCGGCCTCGGCCTCCGGCCGCCAGGCCCGTGGGTATACCTGTTGTCTCGGGCCCCTTCTTGGCTACCTCCGCCCGGCCCATGGGTAGACCTGTTGTCTTGGGCCCCATTTTGGCTTACCTCTGCCCACTCCCGTGGGTAGACCTGTTGCCTTGGTTGGCCTTGGCCTCTGGCCGACCGGCCCATGGGTAGACCTGTTGCACTGGCCGGCCTCAGCCGCAAGTGCCGGGCCCTGTGTAGACCTGTTGTTCCCCGCCGGCCTCGGCCTCTGCCTGCCCGGCTTGTGGGTAGCCCTGTTGTCTCGGCCCCGTCTTGGATTTCCTCTGCCCGGCCCGTGGGTGGACCTGTTGCCCTGGCCGGCCTCGACCTGCGGCCGACAGGCCCGATGGTAGACCTGTCGGCCTGGCCGGCCTCGGCCTCCGCCTGCCTGGCTTGTGGGTAGACCGGTTGTCCTGGCCGGCCCTAGCCTCCGGTTGCCCAGCCCTTGGGTAGACCTGTGGCCCTGGCCGGACTCGGCCTCCAGGCGCCGGGTTTCTGGGTAGACAGGTTGCCCTTGCCGGCCTTAGCCTCCGGCGGCCCGGCCCATGGGTAGACCTGGTGTCCTGGCCGGCCTAAGCCCCAGGGGCCGGGCGGCCGGAAGCTAAGGCCGGCCAGCACAGCAGGTCTACTCACAGGCCGGTCGGCCAGAGTCTAAGGCCGGCATGGGCAACAAGTCTCCCCACGGTCCTGGCGCCTGGAGGCCGAGGCCCGCCGGGGACAACAGGTCAACGAAGGGTCCAGGCGCCTGGAGGCCGAATCCGGCCAGGACAACAGGTCTACCCAGGGGCACAGCGCCTGAAGGCCGAGGCTGGCCAGGGCAACAGGTCTACCCACGGAACCGGGCAGCCGGAGGCTAAGGCCGTCCAGGACAACAGGTCGACGCACGAGCCAGGCAGAAGTAAGCGAAGACAGGGCCGAGAAAACAGGTCTACCCAGGGCCCCGGCACCTGGAGGCCGCAGTCTGCCAGGGACACAGTTCTACCCAGCGGGCCAAGCGGCCGGAGGCTAAGGCCGGCTAGGACAACCGGTCTACCCACGGGCCAGTCGGCCGGAGGCCAAGGCCGGCCAGGACAACAGGTCTACCCACAAGCCAGGCAGGCAGAGGCCATGCCAGGCCAACAGGTCTACCAATGGGCCTGTCGGCCGCAGGCCAAGGCCGGCCAGGGCAGCAGGTCTACCCACAGGCCAGTCGTAGGTAAGCCAAGACGGGGCCGAGGCGACAGGTCTACCCACAAGCCGGGCAGGCAGAGGCTGAGGCCGGCGGGGGACAACAGGTCTACCCAGGGGCCCGGCGCCTGGCGTCCAAGGCCGGCCTTTGCCTCCGGCCAACCAGCTCCGTTGGTAGACCTGTTGCCCTGGCTTGCCTCGGCCGTCAGGCACCGGGCCCCTGGGTACACCTGTTGTCCTCACCGGCCTCGGCCTCCGGCCGCCAGGCCCGTGGGTATACCTGTTGTCTCGGGCCCCTTCTTGGCTACCTCCGCCTGGCCCATGGGTAGACCTGTTGTCTTGGGCCCCATTTTGGCTTACCTCTGCCCACTCCCGTGGTAGACCTGTTGCCTTGGTTTGCCTTGGCCTCTGGCCGACCGGCCCATGGGTAGACCTGTTGTCCTGGCCGGCCTTAGCCTCCAGCCGCCCGGCCCGTGGGTAGACCTGTTGTCCTGGCCGGCCTTGGCCTCCGGCCGACGGGCTCTTGGGTAGGCCTGTTGTCCATGTCGTCCTTGGCCTCCGCCCGCCAGGCCCTGTGGGTAGACCTGTGTCCCTTGCAGGCCTTGGCCTCCAGGCACCGGGGCCCTGGGTTGACCTGCTGTCTCGGCCCTGTCTTGGCTTACCTCTGCTCGGCCCTTGGGTAGACCTGTTGCCATGGCCTTCCATAGCCTCCGGCAGAGCGGCCTCGTGGGTAAACCTGTTGTTCTGGCCGGCCTTAGCCTCTGGCCGCATAACGCCTGGGTAGACCTGTTGTCCTGGCCGGCCTCGGCCTCCAGGCGCCAGGCCCGTGGGTAGACCTGTTGAGCTGGCCGGCCTTAGCCGGCGGCCGACTAGCCCCTGGGTAGACCGTTTTACCATGTCCGGACTCGGCCTTCAGGCGCCGGGCCCGTGTGTAGACCTGTTGTGCCCGGCCGGACTCGGGCTCCAGGCACCGTGACTGTGAGTCGACCTGTTGTCCTGGCTGGCCTTAGCCTCCAGGCTCCCGGCCTCCGGGTAGACCTGTTTCCCTGAAAGGCCTCAGCCTCCAGGCGCCCAGTTCCATGGTAGACCTGTTGCCCTGGATGGCCTCGGACTCCAGACGCAAAGGTCCTGGGTAGGCCTGTTATCTGGGCCCCGTCTTAGACTTACCTCCGCCCGGTCCCCTTGGTAGACCTGTCTCCCTGTCTGGCCTTAGCCTCCGGCTGCCCGGCACCTGGGTAGACCTATTTCCCTGGCCGGCCTCGGCTGCCAGGCGCCGGGCCCAGGGTAGACCTGTTGTCCCCGTCTGGCCTCAGCCTCCGCCTGCCCGGCTTGTGGGTAGACCTGTCATCTCGGCCCCGTCTTGGCTTACCTATGACCGGCCCATTGTCAGACATGTTGTCCTTGCCGGCCTTAGCCTCCGGCCACCCAGCCGTGGGTAGACCTGTTTTCCTGGTCGGCCTTGTCCTCCGTCCGCCCAGCTCCGTTGGTAGACCTGTTGCCCTGGCTTGACTCGGCCGTCAGGCGCCGGGCCGCTGGCTAGACCTGCTGTCCCTGGCTGGCCTTGGCCTCCGCCTGCCCGGCTTGGGGGTAGACCTGTCGTCTCAGGCCCGTCTTGGCTTACCTACGCTCGGCCCGTGGGTAGACCTCTTGCCCTGGCCAGCCTCGCCTTCAGGCGCTGGGCCCGTGGGTAGATTTGTTGTCCTGGCCGGGTTTGGCCTCCAGGCACCGGGACCCTTCGTAGACCTGTTGTCCCCCGGCCGGACTCGGCCTCCAGGCGCCGGGTCGCTGGGTAGACCAGTTGCCATGGCCGGCCTCGGCCTCCAGGCACGGGGGCCCAGGGTAAACCTGCTGTCTTCGGCGGGCCTCGGGCCTCCAGGCGCCGGGACCGTGGGGAGAGCTGTTGCCCATGCCGGCCTTAGCCTCTGGCTGACTGGCCCATGGGTAGACATGTTGCCCTTGCCGGCCTCAGCCTCCAGGCGCCCAGTCTGTGGGTACATCTGGTACCCTGGATGGCCTCGGACTCCAGGCGCCGGGGCCCTGGGTAGACCTGTTGTCTGGGCCTCGTGTTGGCTTTCCTCCGCCTGGCCCCCGGGTAGACCTGTCTCCTGCCGGCCTTAGCCTCCAGCCAACCGGCCCCTGGGTAGACCTGTTGTCCTGGCCGGCTTTGGCCTCTGGCCAACCGGCCCTTGTGTAGACCTGTTGTCCCTGTCGTCCTTGGCCTCCGCCCGCCAGGCCCTGTGGTAGACCTGTGTCCCTGGCGGGCCTTGGCCTCCAGGCACCGGGGCCCTGGGTTGACCTGTTGTCTCGGCCCTGTCTTGGCTTACCTCTGCTCAGCCCTTGGGTAGACCTGTTGCCATGGCCTTCCTTAGCCTCCGGCCGACCGGGCCTCGTGGGTAGACTTTTTGCCCTGGCCGTCCTTAGCCTCCAGGCGCCCGGCTCCAGGGTAGACCTGTTGTCCGTGCAGGCCTCAGCCTCCAGGCGCCCAGTTCGGGGTAGACCTGTTTCCCTGCACAGCCTCGGACTCCAGACGCCAAGGCCCTGGGTAGACCTGTTGTCTTGGCCCCGTGTTGGCTTTCCTCCGCCCGGCCCCTGGTAGACCTGTCTCCCTGTCCGGCCTTAGCCTCTGGTCGCCCGGCCCCTGGGTAGACCTGTTGCCCTGGCCGGCCTCGGCCTCCAGGCGCCGGGGCACAGGGTAGACCTGCTGTCCCCGGCGGGCCTCGGCCTCCAGGCGCCCAGTCCGTGGGTAGACCGGTTGTCGCCCTGGATGGCCTCGGACTCCAGGCGCCGGGGCCCTGGGTAGACCTGTTGTCTGGGCCTTGTGTTGGCTTTCCTCCGCCTGGCCCCCGGGTAGACCTGTCTCCCTGGCCGGCCTTAGCTTCCGGCAGACCGGACCATGGGTAGACCTGTTGTCCTGGCCGGCCTCGGCCTCCGGCCGCCAGGCCCGTGGGTATACCTGTTGTCTCGGGCCCCTTCTTGGCTACCTCCGCCTGGCCCATGGGTAGACCTGTGGTCTTGGGCCCCATTTTGGCTTACCTCTGCCCACTCCCGTGGTAGACCTGTTGCCTTGGTTTGCCTTGGCCTCTGGCCGACCGGCCCATGGGTAGACCTGTTGTCCTGGCCGGCCTTAGCCTCCAGCCGCCCGGCCCGTGGGTAGACCTGTTGTCCTGGCCGGCCTTGGCCTCCGGCCGACGGGCTCTTGGGTAGACATGCTGTCCATGTCGTCCTTGGCCTCCGCCCGCCAGGCCCTGTGGGTAGACCTGTGTCCCTGGCAGGCCTTGGCCTCCAGGCACCGGGGCCCTGGGTTGACCTGCTGTCTCGGCCCTGCCTTGGCTTACCTCTGCTCGGCCCTTGTGTAGACCTGTTGCCCTGGCAGGCCTCGGCCTCCAGGCACCGGGGCACAGGGTAGACCTGCTGTCCCCGGCGGGCCTCGGCCTCCAGGCGCCGGGACCGTGGGGAGACCTGCTGCCCATGCCAGCCTTAGCCTCTGGCCGACCGGCCCTTGGGTAGACCTGCGGTGCTGGCCGGCCTTAGCCTCTGGCCGCACAGTTCCATGGAAGACCTGTTGCCCTGGCCGGCCTCAGCCGCAAGTGCCGGGCCCCTGGGTAGACCTGTTGTCCCCCGCCGCCTCGGCCTCCGCCTGCCTGGCTTGTGGGTAGACCGGTTGTCCTGGCCGGCCCTAGCCTCCGGTTGCCCAGTCCCTGGGTAGACCTGTTGCCCTGGCCGGACTCGGCCTCCAGGCGCCGGGTTTCTGGGTAGACAGGTTGCCCTTGCCGGCCTTAGCCTCCCGGCGGCCCGGCCCATGGGTAGACCTGGTGTCCTGGCCGGCCTAAGCCCCAGGGGCCGGGCGGCCGGAAGCTAAGGCCGGCCAGCACAGCAGGTCTACCCACAGGCCGGTCGGCCAGAGTCTAAGGCCGGCATGGGCAACAAGTCTCCCCACGGTCCTGGCGCCTGGAGGCCGAGGCCCGCCGGGGACAACAGGTCAACGAAGGGTCCAGGCGCCTGGAGGCCGAATCTGGCCAGGGACAACAGGTCTACCCAGGGGCACAGCGCCTGAAGGCCGAGGCTGGCCAGGGGCAACAGGTCTACCCACGGAACCGGGCAGCCGGAGGCTAAGGCCGTCCAGGACAACAGGTCGACGCACGAGCCGGGCAGAAGTAAGCGAAGACAGGGCCGAGAAAAACAGGTCTACCCAGGGCCCCGGCACCTGGAGGCCGCAGTCTGCCAGGGACACAGGTCTACTCAGCGGCCAGGCGGCCGGAGGCTAAGGCCGGCCAGGACAACCGGTCTACCCACGGGCCGGTCGGCCGGAGGCCAAGGCCGGCCAGGACAACAGGTCTACCCACAAGCCAGGCAGGCAGAGGCCGTGGCCGGCCAGGCCAACAGGTCTACACAATGGGCCTGTCGGCCGCACGCCGAGGCCGGCCAGGGCAGCAGGTCTACCCACAGGCCAGTCGTAGGTAAGCCAAGACGGGGCCGAGGCGACAGGTCTACCCACAAGCCGGGCAGGCAGAGGCTGAGGCCGGCGGGGGACAACAGGTTCTACCCAGGGGCCCGGCGCCTGGCGTCCAAGGCCGGCCTTAGCCTCCGGCCAACCAGCTCCGTTGGTAGACCTGTTGCCCTGGCTTGCCTCGGCCGTCAGGCAACCGGGCCCCTGGGGTACACCTGTTGTCCTCACCGGCCTCGGCCTCCGGCCGCCAGGCCCGTGGGTATACCTGTTGTCTCGGGCCCCTTCTTGGCTACCTCCGCCTGGCCCATGGGTAGACCTGTTGTCTTGGGCCCCATTTTGGCTTACCTCTGCCCACTCCCGTGGTAGACCTGTTGCCTTGGTTTGCCTTGGCCTCTGGCCGACCGGCCCATGGGTAGACCTGTTGTCCTGGCCGGCCTTAGCCTCCAGCCGCCCGGCCCGTGGGTAGACCTGTTGTCCTGGCCGGCCTTGGCCTCCGGCCGACGGGCTCTTGGGTAGGCCTGTTGTCCATGTCGTCCTTGGCCTCCGCCCGCCAGGCCCTGTGGGTAGACCTGTGTCCCTGGCAGGCCTTGGCCTCCAGGCACCGGGGCCCTGGGTTGACCTGCTGTCTCGGCCCTGTCTTGGCTTACCTCTGCTCGGCCCTTGGGTAGACCTGTTGCCATGGCCTTCCATAGCCTCCGGCAGAGCGGCCTCGTGGGTAAACCTGTTGTTCTGGCCGGCCTTAGCCTCTGGCCGCATAACGCCTGGGTAGACCTGTTGTCCTGGCCGGCCTCGGCCTCCAGGCGCCAGGCCCGTGGGTAGACCTGTTGAGCTGGCCGGCCTTAGCCGGCGGCCGACTAGCCCCTGGGTAGACCGTTTACCATGTCCGGACTCGGCCTTCAGGCGCCGGGCCCGTGTGTAGACCTGTTGTGCCCGGCCGGACTCGGGCTCCAGGCACCGTGACTGTGAGTCGACCTGTTGTCCTGGCTGGCCTTAGCCTCCGGCCGCCCAGTTCCATGGGTAGA
>NW_027099416.1:0-35307 GCF_031753505.1 Anomalospiza imberbis
CCCAAACCCCAAAGTTCAGCATCCCACCCCTGCCTCAGTTTCCCTTTTCCTGACCCTTCCCCACCTCCCCCAGCCCCCAGATTCCCCAGTTTCCCACCTGCCTCAGCTTCCCCTTCCCCAACCACCTCCCACAGCCCCCAGACGTCCCCGTGTCCCCCCGTGCCTCAGTTTCCCCCTGCCCCCGTGCCCCCCCAGACCTGCGGGTGCAGCGCCTGCTGCTGTCGCTGCTCTGCGACCCCGACCTGGCCAAGGTGACGGACTGCATGGAGCACGCGCTGCGGGCGCGGCACCCGCGCAGCCGCTACAGCGCCGGCTGGGACGCCAAGCTGCTCTGGCTGCCGGCCTCCTACCTGCCCTCGGCCCTCGTGGACCTGGCGCTGGCCCTCATCCTGCCCCGGCCGGCCCAGAGCGGCCGCCGAGAGCCCCCAGACCCAAAATAAACCCCCCAAGGATGGGGAATAAACGCCCCCAACTCGCCCGTCCTGGCTCTGCTCGGGGTCGGGGCTTGGATGGGATCTGGGGACACTGAGGTGGCTCTTGGAGCCCCATGGAGCTGGCGCTGGCCCTCATCCTGCCCCGGCCGGCCCAGAGCGGCCACTGAGAGCCCCCAGACCCGAAATAAACCCCCCAGGGTGGGGAATAAACACCCCCAACTCGCCCGTCCTTGTTCTTGCTTGGGGTCGTGGTTGGAAGGGGGATTTGGGGACATCGGGGTGGCACGTGAGGATTTGGGGACATGGAGGTGGCGCACCGAGCCCCCAGAGCCACCAGGACCAGTCCCCAGCCCCAGGGGGTCAATGGGGCACAGGGGAGGACCCCAAAACTCCAGGATGGACCCCCTCAAACCCATCAGAGACCCCCCCAATCCCATGAGGGACCCCCAACTCCATGAGGGACCCCCAAACCCCACGAGGGTCCTTGTCCCACCCAGGAGGGACCCCCACCCCCAGGAGGGTTCCTGTCCCACCCAGGAGGGACCCCCACCCCCAGGAGGGTTCCTGTCCCACCCAGGGGGACCCCCAAACCCCTCAAAGGGACCCCCAAACCCCCCCAGTCACACTCGGCTCTCCAGAAGCTTTTCCTCTTTATTGCAAACCCGGGGGGCCCCCCGAGCCCCCCAGGACCCCCGGGGGGGGGGGGGTTCGCACGTGGGCCCTGCTGGGACCCCCGGAGCCCCCCCAGGACACCCCGGGGGGGCAGGAATTTGGGGGGGGGGGGGGGGGGGCTACATGACCTCGTAGCCGCTGCGGATCCCCCGCATGAGGCAACAGGAGAAGACAACGCCCAGGACCTGGGGGGACAAGGAGAGTGACACGGGGGGGGGGACAGGGACACGGGGGGGGACAGGGACATGGGGGGGGAAATGGGGGGGACAGGGACACGGGGGGGGGACAGGGACATGGGGGGGGGATAGGGACATGGGGGGACAGGGACACGGGGGGGACAGGGACACGGGGGGGGACAGGGACACGGGGGGGGGCAGGGACACGGGGGGGGACAGGGACAAGGGGGGGGGGACAGGGACACGGGGGGGGGCAGGGACATGGGGGGGGAGAGGGACACGGGGGGGGGAAATGGGGGGGGCAGGGACACGGGGGGGGACAGGGACAAGGGGGGGGACAGGGACAAGGGGGGGGACAGGGACACGGGGGGGGCAGGGACATGGGGGGGGGAGAGGGACACGGGGGGGGAAATGGGGGGGGCAGGGACACGGGGGGGGACAGGGACAAGGGGGGGGACAGGGACAAGGGGGGGGGACAGGGACATGGGGGGGGTGTCAGTTAAATTTGGGGAGAGGAAGAAGGAAAAGGGGTTCAGTCACACTTGGGGGGGTCAGGTTGACATGGGGGGGGCTCAGCCCCACATTGGGGGGGGTCTCAGCCTCATATTGGAAAAGAGTCACCCCACATTTGGGGGGTCTCGCCCCATACTGGGGAGGTCACCCCACATTTGGGGGGGTCTCAGCCGCACACTGAAGGGGGTTCAATCCCTCCCTCAGGGGGGGTCTCAGGCCACATTTGGGGAGGGGTCTCAGCCCCACAGTAAAGGGGGTCCCATCCCACCCTCAGGGGGGTCTCAGCCCACATTTTGGGAGGTCTCAGGCCACATTTGGGGAGGGGTCTCAGCCCCACAGTAAAGGGGGTCCCATCCCACCCTCAGCCCACACTGGGGGGGTCTCAGCCCACATTTGGGGAGGGGTCTCACCTCGAAGAAGGCGATGCCCAGCGCCACGGCCGCCAGCACCACCACGTTCCTCTTGACCCACGCCTCGAGGCTCGGCAGGCAGCCCTGGGTGGGGGGCACGGCGGGGGGGGGGGCGGGTCAGGGGTCTCGGGGACCCCCCCCGAGGGGCGGGATCAGGAATTGGGGAGGGGGTCTCACCTTGGCGAACACGGTGGCCGGGGTGGGCCGGACGTTGCAGGCGGCGGTGGCCACGCGGCAGCAGGACCTGGGCACGGTGTCGTTGGCCCCGAAGGGCCCCACGCTCGCCCAGTCCGTGTAGTTGTCCACCCCGCAGCACGAGAACTGCCGGCAAAAAAAGAAAAAAAAAGGGTCGGCAACGCCTGGGGGGGTCCAGGAGCAGCCCCCTCCCCAAATTGGGGCTGAGCCCAGGGCTCACCTCCTGCTGGAAGGCGTCCAGGGCGGCGCTCAGCGCCGGGTCCTTCTCGTACCTCCTCACGGCCTCCCACAGCCCCTCCTCCACCAGCCCGTGCACCTGGGGGGGCACGGGGGTCACGGGGGGGCAGGGACCCCCGGGGGGGGAGCAGGGACCCCCGGGGGGGGGCAGGGACCCCCACCTTGTGCTTGAAGACGTAGCCGGTGATGGCGGGCGGCGATCTCCACCAGGAAGATGAGGCTGAGCAGGACGGCGAACTGGGGGGGGGCACGGGGGGGTCAGGGGGTCTGGGGGGCACAGAGGGGGTTTGGGGGGTCTGGGGGGGTCACAGAGGGGGCTTGGGGGGTCTGGGGGGGCACAGAGGGGTCTGGGGGGGCACAGGGGGGTCAGGGGGTCTGGGGGGCTCACAGAGGGGGTTTGGGGGGTCTGGGGGGGCACAGAGGGGGTTTGGGGGTCACAGAGGGGGTTTGGGGGGTCTGGGGGGGTCACAGAGGGGGTTTGGGGGGTCTGGGGGGGCACAGAGGGGGGTTTGGGTGGTCTTGGGGGGGGTCACAGAGGGGGTTTGAGGAGTCTGGGAGGCCACAGAGGGGGTTGGGGGTGTCTGGGGGGTCACAGAGGGGGTTTGAGGGTTCAGGGCGGCACAGAGGGGGTTGGGGGGTCACAGAGGGGTCTGGGGGGGGCACAGAGGGAGTTTGGGGTGTCTTGGGGGGTCACAGAGGGGTTTTGGGGTGTCTGGGGGGTCACAGAGGGGTCGGGGGGGGCACAGAGGGGTTTTGGGGTGTCTGGGGGGTCACAGAGGGGTCTGGGGGGGGCACAGAGGGGTTTTGGGGTGTCTGGGGGGTCACAGAGGGGTTTTGGGGGGTTTTGGGGGGGCACAGCAGAGGTTCTGGGGCAGGGTGGGGGTCAGAGGAGACGTTTGGGGCGGGGGGGTCACAGGGGGGCTGGGCAGGGCTCGGGGGGCTCATGGTGGGGGTAACAGTGGGGCTTATGGGGGGGTCACAACGGGGGGGGGATCAGATGGGGGGCACAATGAGGGGCTGAGAGGGGGGTCACAAAGTGGGGGGGTCACATGGGGACACTGATTGTGCTGGCCCCACAAAGGGCTGGGTCGGGGGGTCCTGGGGGGGTTTCCCCATGCCGGGCTGGGTCAGGGGGTCCCGGGGGGGGTCCCGGGGGGGTCCCGGCGGGCGGCCCCCCCTCACCGTGGTGACCATGCAGTAACTCTCCCTCCAGGCGCCGCAGCAGCCGAAGAAGGAGGTGAAGAAGATGACGACCCCCAGCACCACGATGCCCACGGGGGTCCAGCTGGAGGCGGCCACCGGGGCCACCGGGGCCCTACCCAGGGCCACCAGCGCGTAGATGCCGATGGCGATCAGGGCCACGCCGCACACCTGGGGGCGGGGAGGGGGTACAGAGCGTCGGGGACAGCCGGGACCCCCCCCCCGCCCAGCCCCCCTCCCCAAACCGCCCCGCAGAACCCCCCTCCCCAAACCGCCCCGCGGCGCCGCGTTCCGCTCCAGTTTGGCGAGAGACCGGGGGGGACAGCAGCGCAGCCCCCCCGGGGGAGGGGACACGGGAGGGGACACGGGAGGGGACACGGGAGGGGACACGGGAGGGGATAGCGGCCGCAGCGGGAAGTCCAGGAAGTCCGGCCTTCCGGCCACGCGAGAGCGCGGGGGGGCCGCCACGCACCCGCTCGGGGGTCCCGGCGGAGTCTGGGGGGGTTCATCCCACCGGCACCCCCCCCATGGGCTCCGTCCCCCACCCCCAGACCCCTCCCGAGGGCGGAGGGACCCCCGCGAGCGGCGGCGGCGCCCCCCGCCCCCGCCCGTGGTGCCCGCGGGGCGTGGGCTCGGCCGCACAAACAGCGCGCGGGGGGGCGCGGGGGGGCTGGCACCGTGTCCCGCCGTGTCACCGTGTGTCCCCCCCCGCCCGCGTCCCCCGCCACTCCAGGGGTGACTCAGCCCGGCGCCGCCAGGGTGGGGACCGGTCCCTCCCTGCGTGGGGACACGGGAAGGGGCCCCGTGTCCCCGCCGTGTCCCCCCCCGTGTCCCCCCGTGTCCCTCGCCGTGTCCCCCCGTGTTCCCCCCCGCCCGCTCCGGCCGTTGGCTCTCGCCGCTCTTTCCTCACCCGCACTTCCCCAAAGCCGCGTCCCGCCTCCCCCGGGGGTCCCCCCGGTCCCCCCGGTCCCCCCACCCACCCCTCGCCTTGGGGTCCCCTGTCCCCCCCCCCACCCCGGGACCTGCTGGGGACAGGATGTGGCTTCACCCAAAGTGACAACAACCCCCCCACGCCGCGCCTCCCCCAGCACCGGGACCCCCCCGCTGCCCGGGACCCCCAAATCCGGGGCTGCGGGAGGCGGGGAGGGGGCGGCGGGGTGGATCCGCCCGGTTCTGCCGGCGCCGGGACCCCCCCGGTGCCCCCCAGGCGCGGACTCACCCAGAAGATGAAGTTGAAGAAGAAAACCAAGAACTTCACGCATTTCATCCCCCCCTCGATCGCCATGGCCCCGCCGTCCTGCGGGAGCCGCCGCTCAGCACCGGCACCGGGCCCGGCCCCACGGCCGGTACCGCTCCCCGCGACCGAGGAACCGCCGGCCCGCGCTCGCCCCGCTACCGGTACCGGTACCGCTCCACCCCGGCCTGACGGCCCGGCGCTGCTCCCGGTACCGCTCCCCTCCCCGTCCCGGTGGTCCCGGTGGTCCCGGTACCGCTCCCTCACTTCCCCCGGTCCCGGTGCTCCCGGTGCCGCTCCCTCCTAGATCCCGATCCCCGGTGCTGCTTCATCCCCCGGTCCCGGTGGTCCCGGAGTTCCCGGGGTGCTCTCCCCCTGCCCCACTCCCGGTGCCGTTCCCCCTCCGGTTCCCGGTGTTTTCGGGTACCGCTTCCACCCACTCCAGGTCCCGGTACCGTTCCCCCCCCAGTCCCGGTGGTCCCGGTACCACTTTCCCCCAGTCCCCCGCCGTCCCGGTACCGTTTTCCCCCGTTCCCCCCCGCTCCCGGCGCTCCCGGTCCCGCTCACCGCCGCCCTTCCCGAGGGCTCCGGATCATGTGACGGGGGCGAGCCGAGAGAACCCCGGCACCGCCCCGAGACCGCCCCGGCCCCCGGCCCCGGCCCCCGGCCCCGGCCCGGCACCGCCCCCGCCCCCGGCACCGGCACCGGCACCGGCACCGGCCCCGGCCCCGGCCCCGGCCCCGGCCCCGGCCCCGGCCCGGCACCGCCCCCGGCACCGGCACCGGCACCGGCCCCGGCCCCGGCACAGCCCCCGGCACCGGCACCGGCACCGGCACCGGCACCGGCACCGGCACCGGCCCGCCAAAACACGAGCGGCTGCGAGGGACCCTTTATTGGGGGGCATCTGGGGACACCCAGGGGGACACCGAGGGTCCCGCACAGGGGACTCGGGACTCTGAGCTCCCACCGCGTCCCGCACCGGGGCCCCAGATCCCCCCGACCCCAAACTCGGGGTCCCTGTAACCCCTGACCCCAACTCCGGGGTCCCAGCCCCCCAAATCCCCCACCCCATTGCCCCCAACCCCTCCTGACCCCAACTCCGGGGTCCCAGCCGCCTAACCCCCACCCCCAGTGTCCCTCAGCACCCCCATAACCCCCACCCCAGGGTCCCAGCCCCCCAAATCCCCCACCCCATTGCCCCCAACCCCTCCTGACCCCCAGCCCGGGGGTCCCAGCCCCTCAGTGTCCCCCAGCCCCCAAACTCCTCCACCTCGGGGTCCCAGCCCCCCTAGCCCCCCCCCCCCAGTGTTCCCCATCCTCTCCTGACCCCCAGCCCGGGGGTCCCAGCCCCCCAAATCCCCCTCCCCCCGGGGTCCCAGCCCCTCGGCCCCCACCCCAACGCCCCCCACCCCCACCGTGTCACAAGCCCGGCAGGTCGCCCAGCGCGGCCAGCACGGCCCGCAGGTGCGGGCGGTGCACGAAGGCCACGAGCCCCCCCCGGTTGGCCCAGCGCTCGGGCCCGGCCCGGCCCGGCTCCGGCCGGTGGTAGAGCAGCTCGGGGGGCTCCCCGGTGCCCCCCCTCCCGCCGTGCCCGCAGCGCCCCCTCCAAGGCCACCACGCCCCCGCCCAGGGCGCGCAGGATGGCGTGCGGGGCACACGAGTCCCAGGCGAACGTGGTGGCCTGCGACAGCACGAAGGCGTCCGCCAGCCCCAGCGCCACGCACAGCAGTTTGTAACCGGCCCCGGCGGCGAAGAGCGGGGGACCCCCGCCCAGGGAGCCCAGAGCCCCCCGCACCGCCGCGCCCTCGGCCCGGCTCAGCACCACGCGGGGACACGGCCGCGGCTCGGGAGGGGACAGCGAGCACAGCCGCGTGTCGCCGTGCGCCACCCCCCAGTGGTAGCGACCCTGCCACCTGCGGGGAGGGAGGGGACAGGGGGCACCTGAGCTGGGGGGGGACACCGCGGTGGGACCCCGGGACGGGGAGAATTGGGATGCCAGGATGGGGGGAATGGGGACCCCGGGGTGAGGGGTCAGGCGGGACAGGGACCCTTGGGATGTGGGGGAGTTGGGACCCCGGGATGAGGGGGTCAGGGGGAATGGGGACCCCCGGGGATTTGGGGTCAGGGGTGAAAGGGAGTCCAGGGTGAGGGGCATGGGGGAATTGGGACCCCGAGGTGAAGGGTCAAGGGTGACAGTGATGCTGAGGTGTGGGGGACAGGGTGACAGACACCCCCAGGGCAGGGTCAGGGGTGTCAGGGGTCCTGGGAGGCAGGGACAGGGGGTGACAGGGACCCCAGGTGCAGGGTCAGGGGGTGACAGAGACCCCCAGGGCAGGGTCAGGGGTGACAGGGACCCCAGGTGCAGGGACAGGGGGTGACAGGGACCCCCATGGCAGGGTCAGGGGGTGACAGGGACCCCCAGGGCAGGGTCAGGGGTGTCAGGGACCCCCAGGGCAGGGTCAAGGGGTGTCAGGGACCCCAGGGCAGGGTCAGGGGTGACAAGGACCCCCAGGGCAGGGTCAGGGGTGACAGGGACCCCAGGGTGCGGGCTCTGGGTGTACCTGCGGGTCTGGGGATCCCGCTGGAAGAAGGGCTCGTTGATGACCCCCAGCACGGGGACCCCGCTGTGGCGGTCGAAGGCCCCCACGAGCACCAGGGCCGAGCGCAGCCCCCCGGGCGCGATGCCATCGATGGCGGCCACGTCCTCGCGTCCCCCGATGAACTCGTTGGTGGAGTCTGGGGGGTGCCAGGGGGTCTGGGGGTGCCAGCCCTGGCCCTGGCCCTGGCCCCATGCCATCCCTGTCCCATCCCTGTCCCCACCCCTGTCCCCACCCCACAGCCCCTCACCAATGGGGTCTATCCAGATTCCCACGTCCCCTGGGGACACTCCGGGGTCGACGCCGTCCAGCTCCGTGTCCCCAAGTGTCACCTCCCGGTGCACGGCCTCTGCCAGCAGCTCGGCCGCCCTCGTCTGCTCGGGGCCCAGCACGGCCAGCAGCAGGGCCGCCGTGTCCCGCGGGGTGGCACAGACCCGCACTGTCACCGTGCCACCTGCCGGGACCCCGGATCAGCCCCCGGGCTGGCACGGACCCGCACTGTCACCGTGCCACCTGCCGGGGCCATGGCACAGGGACCCCCGACTCAGCCACAGCCCCACAGACCCCGGTGTGGGGACCCTGACTCAGCCATGGGAATGTGGGGACATGGGGACATGGGGACATGGGGACATGGGGACATGGGCAGGGTGACATTGGGATATGGGGACATGGCACATGGGGACTCCCTCCCTCCTCAGCTGTGGCCCCACATCCCCACACGTGTCCCCTCTGTCCCCACACCCCCCATAGATGTCCCCACCCCGCTGTCCCCCACGTCTGTCTCCATCCCTCTGTCCCCACTGTCCCCACTGTCCCCGCTGTCCCCATTGTCCCCACTGTCCCCTCTGTCCCCTGTCCCCACTGTCCCCACTGTCCCCGCTGTCCCCGCTGTCCCCGCTGTCCCCACTGTCCCCTCAGTCCCCTCTGTCCCCACTGTCCCCTCAGTCCCCTCTGTCCCCGCTGTCCCCGCTGTCCCCATTGTCCCCACTGTCCCCTCTGTCCCCTGTCCCCACTGTCCCCTCTGTCCCCACTGTCCCCGCTGTCCCCTCAGTCCCCTCAGTCCCCTCAGTCCCCTCTGTCCCCACTGTCCCCTCTGTCCCCACTGTCCCCACTGTCCCCGCTGTCCCCACTGTCCCCACTGTCCCCTCTGTCCCCACTGTCCCCACTGTCCCCGCTGTCCCCACTGTCCCCACTGTCCCCTCTGTCCCCGCTGTCCCCACTGTCCCCGCTGTCCCCGCTGTCCCTGCTGTCCCCACTGTCCCCTCAGTCCCCTCTGTCCCCACTGTCCCCTCAGTCCCCTCTGTCCCCACTGTCCCCGCTGTCCCCGCTGTCCCCTCTGTCCCCACTGTCCCCGCTGTCCCCACTGTCCCCGCTGTCCCCACTGTCCCCTCTGTCCCCGCTGTCCCCACTGTCCCCGCTGTCCCCACTGTCCCCACTGTCCCCGCTGTCCCCACTGTCCCCTCTGTCCCCGCTGTCCCCACTCACCCTGCACGTCCCTGAACTCGCTGGACTCCTCCCCATGGATGTGCCCCCGGAGCTCGGGGAACTGGGGGGACACCGGGGGGGCTCAGGGGAGGCCCGAGGGGTGCCAGCCCCCTTCGGCCACCCCGGGGCTGTCCCCACCTGTGTCCCCAGGTCGTGCTTGATGACCTCCTGGATCAGGACATCCGCCAGCGTCTTGAAGTCCCGCAGGAAGCGGGCGTTGCGCTCGGGGCCCGTCTTCTCGGCCACCAGGAGCCGGAACAGCGGCTCCTCCGCCCGGCACAGCCGCGCCACCTCCGCCGCCTTCTGCGACACGGCCACCAGCGCCGGCAGCAGCCCCGCCATGGCCGCGACACCGCCACGCCGCGACAGCCGCGACACCGCGACAGCCGCGACAGCGCCGCACCTGCCAGGGGCAGCGCGGGGTCAGGGACGCGCTGGGAAAGGCTCCGGAAAGATCCCAAATGGGGATGGGGGACAGGGGGACACTGGGGTGGGTGTGGGGACAGGGGGACATTGGGGTGTGGGGACAGGAGGATGGAGGAATTTGGGGACAGGGGGATATTGGGGAGTGGGCTATGGGATTTTGGGGGCACTGGGATGCGGGAATGTGGGGATTTGGGGATTTGGGGACGTTGACGTGTGGATGTAAGGACATGGGGACAGGGTGACATAACTGGAGGCAGGGGTGACAGGAGAACATAGGGGTGTGGGGACACGGGGACACGCAGGTGTGGGGATATGGGCAAGCGGGCACGAGGGGACACGGGGACAGGGTGACACGGGGATGTGGCGACACGGGGACATGGGGTCATGGGCAGGTGGGGACACGGGGGACGTGGCGATGCGGATGTGGGCACAAGGGGACACGGGGACACAAAGGCGGCCACACGGCCACGGGGAAGTGGCCCCGGCGCTGTGGCCGTGGGCACGCGGGGCTGTCCCCCAGGGTGTCCCCGCGGGGGGGTGGCTCTGTCCCGCGGGGCCAGGAAGCGTTCGGGCCGGGGGGGTCCCCGCTGTCCCCGGAAGGCGCGGGGCCATGCGGCCCCCCGGGAACGGTCCCGGAACGGCCCAAACTTCCCCCCGCCCCCGCCACCCCCGCGCCGGGGACCCCCCCCAGAGCGAGTCCCCACCCCTGGGGCCACCCCGGGGACCCTCGGGGCCGCCCCCCGCCCGCGCTGCCGTTACCGGGGCCGCTGACAGCTCCTGCGGGCAGCCCGTGGGCGGGGACGGGGCCGCGTCACAGCCGCGCTTAACCCCCTCGCTGCCGCGGCCCCGCGTGGCCGGGGTCACACCGGAGTGCGGGGACACCGGGGGGCGTCGCGACACCGGCGGGGAGGGGACAAAGCGGGAGGGGACTCCCCCCTCCCCGCCCCCCATGAGCGCCGCCCCCCGGGACTGTGACACCGCTGGCACCGTGGCGGCGGGGGGGGGACGCTCGGTGGCGGTCGCGGGGGGTCCCGGCTCCCGTGTCCTGTGTCGCGTGTCCCCAAAGAGCCCCCGCTGCAGTTCCGCCCCCCGCCGCGCTGCCCCCGGTGCTGCGGTACCGGCACCGACCCCCCCCCGGGACCGGGGGGCAACGGGGCCGCTCCCCCTCCCCAAACCCACCGGGAGCCCCCCAGGGCCGCGCCCCCCCCGGGCCAGCCCTCCCGAGCCCCCCCGCCCGCCGGTGCATCCCCGGCGGGTCTTCCCCTCTCCATGGTTCTGATGGGCCGGGCACCGGGAAAAAGGGGGGGGGGTCCCCGGTCACCCGGGGGTTCGCCACGATGATCTCAGGGCCGGGGTTCCCTCGTTACTCCCCTGGCTCCTCCTGGAAGCGCTGCCCGGTGCCGGTGCGGGGAGGGCAGGCTCCCCCTGTGCCCCCCCAGAGCGCCCCCGCCTTGGGGCCGGGACCCCCGGGACCCCCGTGACCCCCGGGGTCCCGTGTCCCCCAAGCCGCGCTGGGATGTCCTTGTCCCTCCTGGAGCCGTGCTCCGGCCGCTTTTCCCGGTGCCAGGATGCTCCAGACTGGGCAGCTTCACCCCCGTACCCCGAGTTTCAGCCCCCCCGGGGGTCCCCGAGCCCCCAACTCGCGGCCGGGCACCCCCGGGCCGGGATCCGCCGGTGCCGGTCGCTCCTGGGAGCTCCGGATGCTCCTGCAGCACTTCCCAGAGCCAGGATGCTCCCAGAGCGGGCACTTTTACCCCCTCGGCACCCGCTGGAGCCCCGCCGGGGGTCCCCGAGCCCCCCAACTCCCGGCCGGGCACCCCAGGGCCGGGGTCCGCCGCTCCCGATCCCTCCCGGAGCGATGCTGCGGCAGCACTTCCCGGTGCCAGGATGCTCCAGAGCGGGCAGCTTCACCCCCTCCCCCGAGTTTCAGCCCCCCGGGGGTCCCCGAGCCCCCCAGGTCCGGTCCGGGCACCCCGGGCCGGCTCCCGCCGGTGCCGGTCGCCGCTGAAAGCTCCGGCTGGCGGAACCCGCCCGTGCCCGGTTCTGCCGGGGCCGGCACCGAGCGGGGCCGGGGGGGCTCCGGGGCTGCCGGGGGGGTCCGGGGGCAGCCCGGGGGGCGGGCGCACTTGCCGGGACGCGCATCCATCCCGCCGCACTTGCCGGGAGCCGGGGCCGGGCCGCGCCGCCCCCCGGGCCCCCCCCGAGCCGAGGGGCGGGCGGGGGGTGCCCGAGCGCACCGGGCGGCGGCGGGGCCGTTCCCGGGGCTCGGGGGGCCGGCGGCGGCTGGTGCCAAGCCCCTGCCAGAACCTCTTTTGTGCGCCCGCAGCCAATCAAGGCCGCTGACGACACACTTCTCTTGGGGTATAAAACCCCGGGGCCGCCGCTACCGCCGCTTTTTTTCATCCCCCCCCCCCCCTTCGGCCCCCCCCGGGGTCCCCGCTTCCCCGCCCCCGCCGCCGTTACCGCCTTCCCCCCCCTTGCGCGCTGCGGTGGAAGCGGGGCGGGGGGGCGGCCCGGTGGGGAAGGGTTTGCTTATTTTATTTTTTTTTTATTATTTTTTTTTCCCCTCCCTCTTGTTTCTTTTTTTTTTTTTTTCTTTTTTTCTTTTTGTTTTTTTCCCCCCCTTGTTCTCCCGATGTATTTTTTGCTGTCCCCCCCCGGCATGGCCCCGCTGTGGTGGTTGCTGGGCTCGCTGGTGGCCGCGGTGGCGGGGGGGGGGTCGGTGGAGCAGCCCCCCGCCTCCGAGCCCGCCTGCCCCGTGTGCCTGTGGCGGCGGCAGAGCAAAGAGCTGCGGCTGGAGAGCATCAAGTCGCAGATCCTGAGCAAGCTGCGGCTGAAGGAAGCGCCCAACATCACCCGGGAGGTGGTGAAGCAGCTGCTGCCCAAGGCCCCCCCGCTCCAGCAGCTCCTGGACCTCCACGACTTCCAGGGGGACTCGCTGCAGCACGACGAGTACCTGGAGGAGGACGAGTACCACGCCACCACCGAGACCGTCATCAGCATGGCCCAGGAAAGTCAGTGCCGCCCTTTGTTCCGCTGCAAACTTCGCCGGAGGACTCCCCCCTCCCGCCCCCGGCCCCCCAGCCCCGGCCCGGACCCCCCCCCTCGGGTCCCCTCCCGGTCCCCCGCTGCCCTCCCCGCTCGTCACCGATGTCCCTGCGGGGCGCCCCGTCCTCCCCGAGCCCCCCCCCCCGGCGCTCCCCGAGTCTCCCCGGGGGTCCCTGAGCACCTCCGGGGGTCCCTGAGCCCCCCCCCGGGCCCTTCTGGTCCCCCCCCGGTCCGTGCAGGTCCCGCGGGGACGCTCCATGTGCGCGGGGACGAGGGGACACCGAGGGGACAACGCGGGGACACCGAGGGGACACCGAGGGGACAGCGCACCGGGGACTGGGAGAGGGGCCCCGTGCTGGGGAGCAGGAGCTGGCACGGGGGACTGGGACGTGGCACTGGGAGCTGGGACTGGCACTGGGAGCTGGGACTGGGAGCTGGGGACAGGAACTGGGATTGGAAACTGGGACCTCGGGTCTGGGAGCTGGTCCTCAGTGCTGGGAGTTGGTACTGGGAGCTGGGACTGGGTACTGGGAGTTGTTACTGGGAGCTGGGACTGGCGACTGGGAGTTGTTACTGGGAGCTGGGACTGGGGACTGGGAGTTGTTACTGGGAGCTGGGACTGGGGACTGGGAGTTGTTACTGGGAGCTGGGACTGGGGACTGGGAGTTGTTACTGGGACTGGGGACTGGGAGTTGTTACTGGGAGCTGGGACTGGGGACTGGGAGTTGTTACTGGGAGCTGGGACTGGGAGTTGTTACTGGGAGCTGGGACTGGCGACTGGGACTGGGGACCAGGAGCTGGCACTGAGTGCTGAGGTTGGGGACTGGGTGCTGACACGGGGAACTGGGACTGGGAACTGGGAACGGGAGCTGAGACAGGGGACTGGAGACACAGGACTGGGAGCTGGGGCTGGGGACTGGGAGTTGTTACTGGGAGCTGGGACTGGGGACTGGGAGCTGGCACTGGGAGCTGGCACTGGGAGCTGGCAGTAGCACCCAGCCCAGCACCAACTCTGGGACCTGGCCCTGGGTACTGGGACCAGGAACTGGGAACTGAGATTGGGGACTGGGATTGGGACTGGGAACTGGCAACTGGGACTGAGAGGACACCGGGGAATGGGAACTGGGGACTGGGACTGGAACTGAGACTGGGCACTGGAGACTGGGAGCTCGGACTGGAACTGGGAACTGAGACTGGGGATTGAAACTGGGAACTGAGACACAGCACTGGGACTGGGACTGGGACTGGGACTGGGACTGGGAGCTGATTCTGGGGACTGGGAGTTGCAGCGGGGACCGTGACCGGTCACTGCGTGCGGGGACCTGGCACTGGGACTGGTGGCCGGGGACTGGGGACTGGGGACTGTCACCAGGCAGCAGTGGCACTGGGACCTGGCACTGGGGGCACGGGGCAGGTGGCACGGTGACCTCGCAGTCCCCGGGGCACGTGGCAGAGTGACGGCGGGGTGACAGCAGGGTGACAAACAGGGTGACAAACAGGGTGGCAACAGGGTGACAAACAGGGTGACAGCAGGGTGAAGGTAAGGTGACATCAGGGTGATGGCAGGGCCACAGCAGGGTGACAAGCAGGGTGACAGCAGGGTGACAGCAGGGTGGCAGCAGGCCGTGCTGGGGACAGGCCAGCGCAGCCAGGGGTCCCCGCTGGGACAGCGGGAGGGGACACGGGGACTTGGCCGCGCCTGGCTCGGCTCCGCCCCCTCCCCTGCCTCAGTTTCCCCCGGGATTTCTCCACCTGCTCCCGGCGCGGGACCCCCGGGGCGACCCGCGGGGGGGCGAGGGGCCGGGGGCGAAGGGCGAGCGGAAGGGAGGGAGGTGTGAGGCGCTGCCGCCCCCTCCCCGAATTTCCTTCCCAGGCATTAAATGCACTCGGGCGGCTTTGAAATTTTATTACCCATAAAATTGACGACACGCTGGGGTTTTCCTCCCCGGGCCTCGGGCCCCCCCTCCCCGCCCCTTTCGCAGCTCGGGGGCCCCCCAAAATAAAGGGCAGAGCCCCTCCCCGCGGCCGGGGGTCCCGAGGACCCGGACCCCCGGCCGGATGCGCCCCGGGGAGGGGAGGGGGGGGCTCCGCTCCGTTATTATTTTGATTTTTTCCCCCTCTCCGCTCGCCCCCCCCCCCCGGGCAATTGTGGGGTTTTTATGGTTCCTGAACAGAAGGAGGGGAAAGGGCTTTATGGGCGCAGCAGAGCCATAAAGCTCTCGGGTTCCCCCCGGCCGCCCCCCGCCCCCCCTGCCCGGCCCCCACCCCCAGCCCCCCCCGCGCCCCCAGCGCTCCCTCCCGGGGGGGCCGAGCTGCGGCAGGAGCCGGGAGGGTTAATTGGCTCCTAAACCCCCCGAGGGGGCTACCCGTGACCCCCGCGACCCGCGGGGGGTGGGGAGCTTAATGAGGCCCGGGGGGGGTCCGGGGGGGCGAGGGGCTGCGGGGGCCCGGGGGGAGCCGCTCAAGGTCAGCGGGACGCGGGGACACGGCGACACAAGGACGGACGTGGCGACACAAGGACGTGGGGACAGCGCCGACACCTCGGGGGGGGGGGGGGGCCAGGAGCGGGGGGGGGGCAGCGCTCGGGGGGCCCCGAATGCGGGAACAAAGAGCGGGGGGGGGTCCGGGGGCCGCCCCCCGCCCGGCACAGGCCCAGCTGTGCCCGGTGTCCCGGTAACCTTTATCCCCCGTTGCCACAGCGACGGGACGAGCATCCTGGCACCGCGGCCGGCGGGGCACGGCCCCCCCGCCGGACCCCCCCTCACCGCGCCCGGTGTCCCCCGGGACGGCCAGCGCGGCCCCCGGGCTGCCGGGGGGACAGCGGTGTCCCCCGTGTCGCCAAGGAGGGGTTTTGGTGGCTCTCCGGGACTGGCCCCGGTGGCACCTGGAGCCCCCCAAGCCCCGGTGCCCCCGCGCGCCGGTGCCACCTCAGCCCCGGTGCCACCGCGCCGGGTGACAAAGCCCCGCCGAGCTGCTGGGGGGGTCACTCGTGGCTGTGAGCGCCGGGGTGGTGGTGGGGGCGTGAGCGGGGGGTCCCCGCCGCCCCCAGCCCCATTTGCGAGCGGCGGGGATGGGCCGGGGAGGGGAGGCGACATTCCCGGTGTCGTGACCCCCGCGGGGCCGGCGCAGCAAATGGCCCCGCGCTGCAGCTGGGCGCTATTAAACCTGACCGGTGCGGGCAGGGGGCGGGGGCTGCGGCGCTGGGGGGGCAAATTCCCAGCTCAATTCGACACAGATGTGGGGCCGGGCCGGGAGGGCGGCGGGGGGACCCCCGGGGCCGGGGGATGCTCGGGGGTGTCACCGCCCCGGCGCTGGTGGCGCTGGGTTTTGCTCCCGGGTTTGGGGGGGCTGCGGGAGCCCCCCCCCCGAGGTGTGGGGCTTTTCCCCCCCACCCCGAGGTGTGGGGTGTGTGGGGTGTGTGGGGTGGGAGATGCAGCGCGGTGGGACCCGCACCCGGCGGATCCCCGGGGAGGAAGAGCGGCCCCGAGCAGGTGCTGCGGGCCCGGAGCCCCCCGCCCCACACAGGCCGGGACCCCCCCGGGGGGCTCGCTCCGGGCCGGTCCTGAGCCCCCGGGGCCGCGGGTCAGGGGGCAAGCGGGGACCTCCTCGCAGGCGACCCCCGGGGCGGCCTCTGACCCGACCTTCACCTCCGAACGGCCGGGGAGGGGCTGCCCCGACCCCGCGGGGCTCGGGGGTCCCGCAGTGGGGCCGGGGGCGGCCGGAGTGCGGCTCGGGGGTCCCAAAGGGTGGGATGGCCATGGAGAGGAGCGAGGGGGTCCCTCAGTGGGGCCGGGGGCGGCCCGGAGTGCGGCTCGGGGGTCCCAAAGGGTGGGATGGCCATGGAGAGGAGCGAGGGGGTCCCTCAGTGGGGCCGGGGTCGGCCCGAAGTGCGGCTCGGGGGTCCCTGTGTGGGCTCGGGGGTCTCTGTGTGCGGCTCAGTGGTCCCGGTGTGGGCCTGGGGATTCCAGAGAGGGGCTGGGTGGTCCTGGAGTGAAGCTGGGGGGCTCCTAGAGAGGGACTCAGGTCCCTGAGTGGGGCTGGGGGGTATCAGAGAGGAGCTTGGGTCCCCGAGTGGGGCTGGGGGATCCCATCGAGGGGCTCGGGGGTCCCGGTGCGGGGCTGGGGGAGGTCCCCCCGCGAGTCTCGGCTGTCCCGGAGCGCGGTGTGGGGGTCCCGGCGGGGGTCCCGAGGCCAGCCCTGACCCCTCCTCTCCCTCACCCCGCAGCGGACCCGGTAGTGCAGATCGAGGGCAACCCGCACTGCTGCTTCTTCAACTTCAGCCCCAAGATCATGTTCACCAAGGTGGTGAAGGCGCAGCTCTGGGTGTACCTGCGGCCGGTGCAGCACACCTCCACCGTGTACCTGCAGATCCTGCGCCTCAAGCCCGTCACGGACGAGGGCAGCCGCCACATCCGCATCCGCTCGCTCAAAATCGAGCTCAACTCGCGCGCCGGGCACTGGCAGAGCATCGACTTCAAGCACGTCCTGCAGAACTGGTTCAAGCAGCCCCACAACAACTGGGGCATCGAGATCAACGCCTTCGACCCCAACGGCAACGACCTGGCTGTCACCTCGCTGGGGCCCGGCGCGGAGGGGCTGGTGGGTGGCACTGCCCGGGGGGACGGGGGCTTTGGGCTGTCCCTAGAGAGGTGGCACTGCCCCCAGGGGATGGGGTGTTGGGGGTGTCCCCAGGGGAGCACCGAGGGGCTGGTGGGTGGCACTGCCCGGGGGGACAGCGGGTTTGGGGTGTCCCCAGAAGGGCTGGTGGGTGGCACTGTCCCCAGGGGATGGTGGGTGGCACTGCCCGGGGGGACAGCGGGTTTGGGGTGTCCCCAGAGGGGCACTGGGTGGCTGGTGGAAGGGGTGGGGGACGGTGACAGCTCCGATGGGTGGTGGCAGCCTGCGGGATCACAGGTCTGAGGGACGGTGACAGTTCTGTGGGGCTGGTGGCAGTTTAGTGAGGGGGTCACAGGTCGCGGGTGACAAGTGACAGCTCTGTGAGGGTGGTCACAGGTCTGGAGGGTGGTGACAGCTCCGTGGGGCTGGTCACAGCTCCGTGGGGACAGTGACACCCTCAGAGCTCCGTGGGGACAGTGACACCCTCGTGGGGTGGGTGGCAGCTCTCTGGAGCTGGTGACTGCCTGGGGGTCACAGGTGTGGGGACAGTGACAGCTCCGTGGGGCTGGTGGCAGTTCTGTGGGGACAATGCCACCTCAAGAGTGCTCCTGGCCCCTCCACGGTGCCACTGACACTTTCATGGGGCTGGTGACACCTCCAGGGCATGCCACCACCCCTGGCACAGCGCAGCTAGGCTGGGTGGAGCAGTGTGCAGTGGGGGTGGTGTGTCACCACTGTCCCCTCACCACTGTCCCCTTGTCACTGTCCTGTGTCCCCTCACTGCTGTCCCCATGTCTCCTCACCACTGTCCCCTGTGTCCCCTCATGGCTGTCTCATGTCCCTCACCACTGTCCCCTCACCATTACCCCGTGTCCCCTCCCGGCTGGCCCTGTCCCCTCACCCCTGTCCCCTCCTGACCGTCCCTGTGTCCCCTCCCCGCTGTCCCCTGTGTCCCCTCCCGGCCGTCCCTGTCCCCTCCCGGCTGTCCCTGTCCCCTCCTGACCGTCCCTGTCCCCTCCCGGCTGTCCCTGTCCCCTGTCCCTGTCCCCTCCCTGCCGTCCCCGTCCCCAGCACCCCTTCATGGAGCTGCGCGTCCTGGAGAACAACAAGCGCTCCCGGCGGAACCTGGGGCTGGACTGCGACGAGCACTCCACGGAGTCGCGCTGCTGCCGCTACCCGCTCACCGTGGACTTCGAGGCGTTCGGCTGGGACTGGATCATCGCCCCCAAGCGCTACAAGGCCAACTACTGCTCGGGCCAGTGCGAGTACATGTTCATGCAGAAGTACCCGCACACGCACCTGGTGCAGCAGGCCAACCCGCGCGGCTCGGCCGGGCCCTGCTGCACGCCCACCAAGATGTCCCCCATCAACATGCTCTACTTCAACGACAAGCAGCAGATCATCTACGGCAAGATCCCCGGCATGGTGGTGGATCGCTGCGGGTGCTCCTAGAGCCGCCCTGCCTCCCTCCTTCCCTGCCCGCCTGCCTGCCTGCCTCCCCCCCGGCGCCGGGGGTGCCCCTCCGAGCGAGCCCCCCTGCCCCCCGCGCCGCCGCCGCGGACTCCTCATTTTTCCGCTCTTTTTTTTCCCTTTTTGACTTTTTTTTTTTTGTTGGTTCGGGGCGGGGCGGGAAGCGAAAAGTGACAAAGGCCAAGCGTTGAAATCGGTTTGGACGGCGGAGGAGAGAGGAGGAGAATCCCACGGAGCAGCGACCCCGCGATCCCACGCGCATTGTGCAATAAAGCGACCGGACGGAGAAGGGAAGTGGGGGGGCCGGGACCCCCACGCCGCGGTGGCAACCCGGGGACACCGCGGGGACACGGCCCCGGGCGGCGGCTCCCCCGGGCCAGCCCAGCGGGGAGAGCAGCAGCAGGAGGAGGAGGAGGAGGAGGAGGAGGAGGAAGAGCGAGCGCACCCCGCGTCTCCCCGTGCTCCTGGAGCAGCGCTGGGGACACCGCTGGTGACACCCAAGGCGGGGTGACCCCGTCTCCGCGGCCGCAGCGAGGTCCGGCCGCGGGACCCCCGGGACCGGGAGGAAAGCGCCTCCCTTCTTTAATTTATTTATTTATTAATCGCCCTCCCGGCCGGCGCTCGCCCCGCTCCCTCCCCTCGCAGCCGGGGCCGGCTCCGGAGGGGCCGCTCCAGCACGGAGAGCCCCGGGGACCCCCGGGCAAGGGCGGCTGCAGGGACCGGAGCCTCCGCCCGGGCTTTGGATCCAGCCCTGGCACCGGCCTCGGGGCCCCGGCGCTCCGCCGGGGGGTGAGGGCGGTCCGGCGGCCCGGGGGTCACCCGGAGGCGACACCAGAATTGTTGGGAGGCTCCGGCTGGGGCTGAAATTCCGCTTACGCCGCACATTCGCCTCCCGCTGCCCTCGGAGGGTTTGGTTTTTTTTTTTTTTTTCCCTGTTGTTTGTGTTTGTTTCACGTGAGAACGAACCCCCCGCGTCTCCCGAGGCTCCGCCGCGGCTCCTGCGGTTCCCTCTCGGCCCCGAGCGATGCGGGCGGGGCCCGGCCCCGGCGCCGGAGCGGCCGCGGCCGGAGGAGGCTCCGGGAAGGGGGGAGCAGCCCCCGCGGCCCCCGGGCCCAGCACTTATCCCCAGGGTGCCGCAGGGGGACGCGGCCCCAGCCCGGGGGGCTCCGGGCGGGAGCGGCCCCGCAGCCGCGCAGCACTTAGCGGGACTCACGGGCCGGGGCCACTCGGCATCTTTAGCACTTGTCGCCGGCTCCGCGACAGCCCCGCGGAGCCCCGAAGCGATTACGGGGCCGAGGCAGTCCCAGGGTGAGGACGCGGCCCCCCCGGGCCCCCCCTCCTGGCGCCGCAGCACTTAAGGGGCCCCTCGTGCCAGGCCGGTGCCACCGCCCGGTGTCACCGGCCGGTGTCACCGCCCTGGTGGCGCCGGCGGGGGCCGAAGCGAGGGGACGGGGATGGGGACAGCCGGGGGGGGCCAGGAAGGGAAGGGAGGGGTCCCCCAGCCCCCCGCGCCCCCAAAAGGGGCGCAGCCTGGCCCCGTGCCCGCCAGCCCCTCGTGGTGGCCGCCAGCCCCTCGTGGTGGCCGCCAGCCCCTCGTGGTGGCCGCCAGCCCCTCGTGGTGGCCGCCAGCCCCTCGTGGTGGCCGCGTGGCCGCGCCCCCCGAGCCGGGGGATGCCGATCCGGGGTCGGGGGTCGGGGCATCCCCCCGGCCCTGCCCGTCGGTGCCTGGGGGGCTCCGGGACCGGCGAGGGGCAGGGGACACCCCCGTGCCCAGCGCTGCCCCCACAGGGAAAGGTCCAGAACCGCTGGGACGGACTGGGAGGGACTGGGAAGGGCCCGGCCCTGGCGGAGCCCCAAAACCCGCGGTCCCGCAGCCCAAAACCCCCGCGAGGCCCCGCGGCTGTCACAGGCAGGTGGCACTGAAGGGGACAGGACGGGGAGGGCGGGCACTGGGACCAGTTCAGGACTGGACACTGGAATCCAGCAGCTCCACGCACTGGGACCAGTCACCCCCAGGCAATGGGACCAGTCATGTCTGGGCACTGCACCAGTCCCGCCCAGCGGGCAGCACTGGTCCCAGTGCCCGGGAGTAACTGGTCCCAGTGCCCGGGGGTAACTGGTCCCAGTGCCCAGGACTGACTGGTCCCAGTGCCCGGGGGTAACTGGTCCCAGTGCCCAGGACTGACTGGTCCCAGTGCCTGGCGCTGACTGGTCCCAGTACCCGGTGCTGACTGGTCCCAGTACCCGGCGCTGACTGGTCCCAGTGCCCAGGACTGACTGGTCCCAGTACCCGGCGCTGACTGGTCCCAGTACCCGGCGCTGACTGGTCCCAGTGCCCAGGACTGACTGGTCCCAGTGCCCGGCGCTGACTGGTGCCACAGGCAGGGGGTGGCGGGGGGGTGGCGGCCCCCCGAGTATATTATTATTATAATTATTCTAATTATTCTAATTATTTCCCGCTCTCGGGCTGTGCGTGACGTCTTAGGTTCCTTTCTGTTGGTCCGTTCGTTGTTTTTGTCCCTCGTTCTGTCGCTCCGGGGGGACCCGGGGGGGGGTCCCGGGGGAGGGGGGGGCGGGGCCGAACTCAGCACTTGAACAGCAAAAATATAAAAAGAAAGAATAAAAAAAATAAAAAAAAAAAAATTTAAAATGTTTCTTAAAAGAAAAAAAAGAGAAATATCCGAGAGTTCCGAGGATTCAGCTCCACCCCCGGCGCTCTGCGGGTGGCGATGTCCCCATTGTCACCTTTGTGTCACCTTTGCCACCTCCTAGGGGCGGGGGAGGGATTTGGGCTCTGGAAAGTTGGAGGGGGGACCTTGGGGGTGACACCGGGGACAGCCTCGGGGGACAGCGGGGGACATCGGGCACGGGGACGGTGCCGTGGGGACATTGGGCATGGGGGCAGGGGGACATGGGCATGGGGACATGAGCAAGGGGACATCACCACAGGGACATGGGCATGGGGACATTGTCACTGCCACACGTGGCCTCGTGCTGCAGCTCCCCAGGCGATGTCCCCAACCCTGGGTGTAGGGGACGGGGCTGGGGACACTCGGGACAGGGCTGGGGACACTCGGGACGGGGCTGGGGACACTCGGGACGGGGCTGGGGACATTCTGGATGGGGCTGGGGACAAATGGGACAGGGCTGGGGACACTCGGGAGGGGGCTGGGGACACACGGGACGGGGCTGGGGACACTCGGGACGGGGCTGGGGACACACGGGACAGGGCTGGGGACACTTGGGACGGGGCTGGGGACACTCGGGACAGGGCTGGGGCCATTCTGGATGGGGCTGGGGACACACGGGACGGGGCTGGGGACACACGGGACAGGGCTGGGGACACTCGGGACGGGGCTGGGGACACACGGGACAGGGCTGGGGACACTCGGGACTGGGCTGGGGACACTCGTCTTTAAAAGAGGATTTTAAAAGGGGATTTTTAATGGGGTATTTTTAATGGGGATTTTAAGGGGGCAGTTTTAATTTTTAATGGGGGATTTTAGGGGAGGATTTTAATGGGATTTCTAAAGAGAATTTTTAATGGGCGATTTTTAAAGAGGAGGATTTTAAGGGGGGGATTTTTAATGGGGGAATTTAAGGGGGGATTTTTAAGGGGGAGGATTTTAAGGGAGATTTTACGAGCGGCCCCAGGAGCCAGCCCCTCATTAGGGGCTGCAGCTATGCCGGGAATGTCCCTGGCTAATTAGGGCCGGCCGAGGGGACACGGGGGTGTCACCGCGGGGGGGGACACGGCGGGCAGGGGGTGTCACCAGGGGAGGGGACAGGGTGGGCAGTGACCCCCCAGTGTCCAAGCGAGGGCCGGACACAAGGACTGGACACAGGGACTGGACACAGGGACGTGGCTCCAGCTGGGTCAGTGGGTCCCGCCGGGTTGGCTGCCCCGTGGCCACTGGCCATGTCCCCAGTGTCCACTCCGGCCATGTCCCCTCTGTCCACTCGGGCCATGTCCCCTCTGTCCACTCCGGCCATGTCCCCTCTGTCCACTCGGGCCATGTCCCCTCTGTCCACTCAGGCCATGTCCCCACTGTCCACTCAGGCCATGTCCCCAGTGTCCACTCGGGCCATGTCCCCAGTGTCCACTCCAGCCATGTCCCCACTGTCCACTCCGGCCATGTCCCCAGTGTCCACTCGGGCCATGTCCCCAGTGTCCACTCCAGCCATGTCCCCTCTGTCCACTCCAGCCATGTTCCCACTGTCCACTCAGGCCATGTCCCCACTGTCCACTCCGGCCATGTCCCCTCTGTCCACTCCAGCCATGTCCCCTCTGTCCACTCCAGCCATGTCCCCAGTGTCCACTCGGGCCATGTCCCCAGTGTCCACTCCGGCCATGTCCCCAGTGTCCACTCCAGCCATGTCCCCTCTGTCCACTCGGGCCATGTCCCCAGTGTCCACTCCAGCCATGTCCCCTCTGTCCACTCGGGCCATGTCCCCACTGTCCACTCCGGCCATGTCCCCTCTGTCCACTCGGGCCATGTCCCCTCTGTCCACTCGGGCCATGTCCCCACTGTCCACTCCGGCCATGTCCCCTCTGTCCACTCGGGCCATGTCCCCAGTGTCCACTCGGGCCATGTCCCCAGTGTCCACTCCGGCCATGTCCCCAGTGTCCACTCAGGCCATGTCCCCAGTGTCCACTCCGGCCATGTCCCCAGTGTCCACTCCAGCCATGTCCCCTCTGTCCACTCGGGCCATGTCCCCAGTGTCCACTCCAGCCATGTCCCCTCTGTCCACTCCGGCCATGTCCCCTCTGTCCACTCAGGCCATGTCCCCACTGTCCACTCCGGCCATGTCCCCTCTGTCCACTCCGGCCATGTCCCCTCTGTCCACTCGGGCCATGTCCCCAGTGTCCACTCGGGCCATGTCCCCAGTGTCCACTCCGGCCATGTCCCCAGTGTCCACTCAGGCCATGTCCCCAGTGTCCACTCCGGCCATGTCCCCACTGTCCACTCGGGCCATGTCCCCTCTGTCCACTCCGGCCATGTCCCCAGTGTCCACTCAGGCCATGTCCCCAGTGTCCACTCCGGCCATGTCCCCACTGTCCACTCCAGCCATGTCCCCTCTGTCCACTCGGGCCATGTCCCCAGTGTCCACTCCGGCCATGTCCCCAGTGTCCACTCCAGCCATGTCCCCTCTGTCCTCTCCAGCCATGTCCCCAGTGTCCACTCCAGCCATGTCCCCTCTGTCCACTCGGGCCATGTCCCCACTGTCCACTCCGGCCATGTCCCCTCTGTCCACTCCGGCCATGTCCCCACTGTCCACTCCGGCCATGTCCCCAGTGTCCACTCCGGCCATGTCCCCTCTGTCCACTCCAGCCATGTCCCCAGTGTCCACTCCGGCCATGTCCCCAGTGTCCACTCCAGCCATGTCCCCTCTGTCCTCTCCAGCCATGTCCCCAGTGTCCACTCCAGCCATGTCCCCTCTGTCCACTCGGGCCATGTCCCCACTGTCCACTCCGGCCATGTCCCCTCTGTCCACTCGGGCCATGTCCCCAGTGTCCACTCCGGCCATGTCCCCAGTGTCCACTCCGGCCATGTCCCCTCTGTCCACTCCGGCCATGTCCCCTCTGTCCACTCGGGCCATGTCCCCAGTGTCCACTCCGGCCAGAGCCTCCAGGACACCTCCAAGGGCTCTCTGGCCCCTCCCCACGCAGCTGTGTCACCAGAGTGACCAGAGTGACCACTGTCCCTGTCCTGTCCCCTCCGGCCTGGGGGGCTCGGCCAAAGCCCCGAGGGTGAGTTCAGGGACCCCGGAGTGACCCCGGAGTGACCCCGGAGTGACCCCGTGGGGACACCCCGGTGCGGAGTGAGCCCGGGCTGAGCGCGGGGGGCACCGGGGGGCACCGGGGCCGGTCAGGGCCGGGGGCACCGGGGCTGTCCTGGGGCTGGGGGCACCGGGGGCGTTTTGGTTCTCGTTTCTCCGCTCCGAGGACCTGCACGAGCGCTCGCTTTGTTCCGTTCCCGCCCCGTTCCGTTCCCATCTCTGTCCTCGTTCCCATTCCTGTTCCCCACTCCCCGTTCCCGGCCTCACTCTCTCGTTCCTGTTCCCCTTTTCCCATTCCCTGTTCCCCTTTTCCCGTTACCTTTTCCTGTTCCCCTTTTTCCATTTTCCCTTTTTCCCATCCCTGTTCCACTTTCCCCATTCCTGGCTCCCTGTTCCTGTTCCCCATCTCCCCTTTTCCCATTCCCCATTCCCTGTTCCCTTTTTCCCGTTTCCCATTTCCCTGTTCCCCTTTTCCCCTCTTCCCGTTCCCATTCCCGTTCCCCGTTTCCCTTTTTCCCGTTCCCATTCCCGGTTCCCATTTCTCTTCCCTTTTTCCCGTTCCCCTTTCCTCTTTTCCCATTCCCGGTTCCCGTTCCCCATTCCCGGTTCCCGTTCCCCATTTCCCCTTTTCCCCATTCCCGGTTCCCGTTCCCCATTTCCCCTTTTCCCCATTCCCGGTTCCCGTTCCCCATTCCCGGTTTCCATTCCCCATTCCCGGTTCCCGTTCCCCATTCCCGGTTCCCGTTCCCCATTTCCCCTTTTCCCCATTCCCGGTTCCCGTTCCCCATTCCCGGTTCCCGTTCCCCATTTCCCCTTTTCCCCATTCCCGGTTCCCGTTCCCCATTCCCGGTTCCCGTTCCCCATTTCCCCTTTTCCCCATTCCCGGTTCCCGTTCCCCATTCCCGGTTTCCATTCCCCATTCCCGGTTCCCGTTCCCCATTCCCGGTTCCCGTTCCCCATTTCCCCTTTTCCCCATTCCCGGTTCCCGTTGCCCATTCCCGGTTCCCGCTCCCCCTGACCTAATTCGAGCCCCGGGGTGGCGCGGGGGGGACACAGACGCGGCCCGGGGACATCCGGGGCCACCCACGGCGACAGCGGCTCCCGGAGCGTCCCCGGGGCGGCCGCGGGCGCCACCGGCGCTAATGAACGCAATTAACGCAATTAACGCGACGAACGCGATGAGCGCGCCTTGGCCGCGCTCCACCCGCCTGGCCCGGAGCCACCGAGAGCGGGGGGACAGCGAGGGGACAGGAATTCCTGGAAAACCTCGGGAACCCCTGGAGAACAGCAGGAAAACTGCACGAATTCCTGGAAAACCTCAGGAACACCTGGAGCAAACCTGGATTTAACACCAGCAATTCCTGGAAAACCTCGGGAATGGCCCAGGAAAGGAGGGAATTCCCGGAATTCCAGAGGCTTTCCCCACAGTTCCAGCCCCAAATCCAAACCCCTGGGAAAAAAAACCCCGGGATTTCCTTGGAAAAGGGAAGTTTTTTATTGGGAAATGTGGGACGAGGGGCAGCGCCCGACCCTTCTGAGGGAAAAAAACCGGGAAAATAGAAAAAACCGGGAATACAAAACCCGGGAAAAAACCGGGAAAAAAAGAGGGAGGAGCCAGGGAGGCACCGGGATGTCCCCGGATCCCGAGGATTTCCGGGACGGGAAGGAGCATCCCGGGAATTTCCCGGAGTCTCCGAGGTTCCCGAGGGGTGGAAAAGGAGAATTCCCAAAAAAATAGAATCTCTTGGGCTGGGAGTGGCCCCGGAATTCCGGGAATGGCCCCGGCCCCGCTGCTCCCAGGGATGAAAATCCTGAAATTCCCGCCGGGAATTGCAAATCCTGGCAGCTCAAGTCTTCAGCAGGGGAAGGGTTCAGGCAATGCCCACCTGGAAATCCAAGAAATCCCTGGAATTCCTGCTGGGATTCCACGGGAAACTCCCAAAAATCCCACAGGATCGGGATGCCATGATTCCCCATGGGAGCTGCTCCATAAATCCCCCCCCAAATCCCTGGAAAACAGCCTCAAATTCCTGGGAAAAACAGCTCCAAATCCCTGGGAAAATGCCCCCAAATTCCTGGGAAAATGGCCCAAAATTCTGGGGAGAAGAGCCCCAAAATCCCTGGAAAAGGAGACCCAAATCTCTGGGAAATGAGCACTAAAAATCCCTGGAAAAAGAGACCCAAATGCTTGGAAAAATGCCCCCAAATCCCTGGGAAAACCAGCTCCAAATTCGTGGGAAAAAAATCCCAAAAATGGATTGGAAAAATGACCCCAGATCCCACCTGAAGTAGTACAAAACCTGGGAATCTTTCCTTTGGGAAAAACAACCCCAAATCCCTGGGAGAACACCCCCAAATCCATGAAAAAAAACAACCTCAAATTAATGGAAAAAGCAACCTCAAATCCAAGGGAAATGAGACCCAAAATCCCTGGAAAAACAACCCCAAATTCCAGGAAAAGTACCCAAAAAACCCTGGAAAAATGTCCCTAAAATCCCTGGAAAATGAGCGCCAAATTCCTGGGAAAAGTACCCCCAAAATCCCTGGAAAATGAGCCCCAAAATTCCTGGAAAATGGTCCCAAATCCCTGGGAAAACCTCCCCAAATCCCTAGAAAATCCCGACATTTTGGGAATTGTGCCCGGGATTTGGGAATTCCCTCCCTCCCCAAGCCCAGCTTCTCCTTTTCCCTTTGATTTTTCGGGAAAAGTTCAAAAACTGAGGAGCAAAATTCTCCAAGGAAAGGGGAATTCCCTGGGTGGGGGCTGGGAATTCCATGGAAAATCGGGAATGAGGGAAAAAGGGATCCTGACCTGAGGAGAGTTTGGAGCAGCTCAGACGATCCCGAACCTTTCCGCCCTTTTCCGCTTCTTTGCCTGGATTTGGGGAAGGGACAAAAAGAGGGAAAATCCCGGAAATACGTGGGGAGAATCCCGGGAAAGAGAGGAGGGTGGGAATGGGGAAATTCCCGATCCCAAAGGGCAGGAAAATCCCGGGATCCGGGGGGGTTTTCCCAAGGAAAAGAGGCCCAAAGCACAGAGAATTCTGAATTCCTGGGAAAAAATGGTCCCAAATCCCTGGGGAAAAGGCCCCAGAATCCCTGAGAAAAGAGCCCTGAAATTCCTGGAAAATTGACCCCAAGTCCCTGGAAAAACAGCCCCAAAAATTCATGGAAAAATAGCCCCAAATCCATGTGAGAAGAGTCCCAAAATCTCTGGGAAAATGACCCTAAATCCATGGAAAACCCCCAAAATCCAGGGAAAAACACCCCAAATCCTGGGAACTCCCAGCCCCGAATCCCAGGAATTCCAGCCCCGAATCCTGGAATTTTGACCCCAAATCCCAGAATTGTGGCCCCAAATCCTGGGAATTCTGACCCCCAATCCCAGGAATTCACACCCCAAATCCTGGGAATTGCAACCCCAAATCCTGGGAATTGTGGCCCCAAATCCCGGGAATTCCCAGCCCCAAATCCTGGGAATTCCCAGCCCCAAATCCTGGGAATTGTGGCCCCAAATCCCGGGAATTCCCAGCCCCAAATCCCGGAATTGTGGCCTCACCTCGGAATCCTCGGCGGCTCCGGCCCCGGTGACGATCCCGAACCTTTCCTTCCTCTTCTTCAGCTTCTCGTCCTCCTCGCTCTGGAAACGGGATTGGGAATGTTGGGAATGGGGCCAGGAATGGGGTCAGGATTGGGGTCAGAAATGGGAATGGGGTTGGGAATGTTGGGATTGGGAATGTTGGGAATGGGGTCAGGAATGGGATCCGGAGTGATGGGATTTGGGTTGGGAATGTCAGGATTAGGATTGGGAATGAGATCGGCAATGATGGGAATGGGAATAGGATGGGGAATGTCGGGATTGGATCCCTGGGATCCCTCCCGATCCCATTCCAGGGCAGGGAAACATTCCCGTTATCCCTGCATGACCCAATCCCCAAAAACCCAAATCCCAAAAAAAACCCCCCAATTCCCAAAACCCCAAAATTCCCCAAAAACCCAAAAATTCCCAAAAAAACCCCAAATTTCCAAAATCCAGGGGAGGGTGGAGCCGGCAGGGCTGGAAAAGTTTGGAATTTTGGGATAATCCTGGGCTGGGGAGAGCGCCCTGGCATTCCCAGAATTCCCAAAATTCCCGGAATTCCCAAATCTCACCTTCTTGGAGAGGGAGGAGACGTTGAGGCCGAACCTCTGGGCCCTTTCCTTGAGCTTTTCCAGGTTTATCTGGGAAAAGGAAATTTGGGATTTGGGATCAGCTTCCAAAGAGGGAAATTCCCCCCCAAAAAATTCCCAAAATTCCAGAGCTCCGGAGACTTTTCCAGAGGGGCTGATCCTGGAAAAACTCCAGGGGGTTTTGGGGAATTGCAACCCAAAATTCCAGCTGGGATCCCAAAAATTCCATCAGAATTCCCAAAAATTTCATCAGAATTCCCCTCAAATTCCATGGGAATTCCCAAAATTCCACCCAAATTCCTTTGGATTTCACCCAAATTCCCAAAATTCCTTCAGAACACCCTAAAATTCCACCTAAATTCCCAAGGGAACTCCCAAAATTCCCACCCAAATCCCCCAAAATTCCATCAGAATTCCCCCAAATTCCCAAAATTTCACGTGAATTACCCAAATTCCCAAAATTCCTTTGGAATGCCCCAAAATTCCCACAAATTTCCAAAATTCCACCCAAGTTCCATTGAAGTCCCCAGCTTTCCATGGGAATCCCCCAAAATTTCACCCGAATTCCCAAAATTCCATTGGAATTCCCCAAATTCCACCAAATCCTCAAAAGCCCACCTATATTCCCAATATTTCACCCAAATTCCCAAAAATTCCACCCAAATTCCCATGGGAATTCCCTAAAATTCCACCCAAATCCCCCAGAATTCCCCCCAAATTCCATTGGAATTCCCCAAATTCCACCGAAATCTCCAAAATTTCACCCAAATCCCCAAAATTCCATGGGAAGTCCCAAGATTTCCACCCAAATCTCGCAGAATTCCACCCAAATTCCCAAAATTCCACCCAAATTCCCGAATTCCCCCATGCCGCCCGCAGGTTTGCTCACCGTGGGTTTGGAGTCTGCCGAGAGCCCTGGGAAAGGAGGGAATTCCCATCAGGAATGGCCAAAATTCCCGGATTTCCACCCAGAAATGGGAATTCCCCCCCGGCTCCTCCCGGAATTCCAGGAAAATCCCAAGCCTGGATTCGTGGGGATGAGAATTCCCAGGAAAATCCGGGATCCTTTGGGGGCTTTTCCCGCCAAATCCTGAATTTCCCGCTCCCAGGAATGGGGGTAGGGGGGTTTGGAATCCCAGGAATTCCCGGAATTCCAGGAATTCCCGCTCCCTGCTGCCTCTCCTCACCTTTCGTGGGAATTGTGGCCAAACCGAAGCTGTGGGAAGGAAAAAACCAGGAATTTGGGCTGGAATTTTGGGAATTCCCATGGAATTTTGGGATTCAGGGTAGGAATTTTGGGAATCAGGGCTGGAATTTAGGGAATTCCCATATAATTTTGGGATTTCAGGTGGGAATTTTGGGAATTAGAACCATAATTTTGCAAATTAATGCCAGAATTCTGGGAATTCCAATGAAATTTTGGGAATGAGAGCCAGAATTTTGGGAAATAAGGCCAGAATTCTGGGAATTCCAATGGAATTTTGGGAATTGGAACTGGATTTCTGGGAATTAGGGCTGGAATTTTGGGAATTCCAATGGAATTTTGGGAATTAGGGCAAATCCCATCAAATTCCCAAAAAAATCCCACAAAATTAAAAAAAAAATCCCCACAAATCCCCTGTTCGCAGAATTCCCCATCCCAGGGATTTGGGATCCTCTGGGAATTCCAGCCCATCCCCCCAGAGCAGGATCCCACCCCAAATTCCCGGGATTCCCCCCAGAATTCCCAAATTCCCCTGGAACTCCCCCCAGAATTCCCAGATTCCCCCAGAATTCCCAAATTTCCCCCCCAGAATTCCCGAATTCCTCCGGAATCCCCCCAGAATCCCCAAGTTTCCCCAGAATTTCGCCCCCAAATTCCCGAATTTCCCCCCAGGGTCTCTGAATTTCCCTGGAATTCCCAATTTTCCCCCCAGAATTCCCAAATTTTCCCGTCTCCCCGGGCTCACCGCGCCGCCCTCGCCGCCTTTTTGCTCTCGAGGCTGACGGGGACGTTGAACCTCTCGGCCCTTTTCTGCATCCGCTGGGAGTGGGGAAAGGGAATTCCCAAAATCCCAGAGAATCCCGTTAAAATCCCAAATATTAAAAAAAAAAACATTAAAATCCCAAAATTCCCCAAAAATTCTCCAAAAAAATCCCCCCAAATCCCTAAAAAATCCCTAAAAAAATTCCCCAAAAATCCCTAAAAAAAATCCCCAAAAATATCCCAAAAAATTCCCCAAAATCCCACCAAAACCCCAAAAAATCCCCCAAAATCCCAAAAAACTCCACCAAAATCCCAAAAATCCCCCCAAAAAACCCCCAAATATCCTATTAAAATCCCATTAGAATCCCAAAAATTCCCATTAAAATCCCAAAAAATTCCCAAAATCACGAATTTCCTGGCGTTCCCCATTCCAAGGTGCTCCAGCCTCGCCGGGGACAATTCCCGGGCTGGAAAATCCCAAAATAAAAAATCGGGATTTGGCCTTTCACCTCCATCTGGGAGATCTCCGAGGAGATTTTCACCACCTTCTTCTCCTGGATCCTGCAAAAGTTTGGGAAAAGTTGGGGAAAAGTCTGGGAAAAGGTCAGGGAAGCTCCAGGGGGGGATTTGAGATCTGCCCCCATCCCAAGGATTTGGGATTTTCTTTGGAATTTGGGAAAGCCCCGAGAGGAATTTTGGGATTTTTTAGGGTGGAAAAATCATCTGGATTGCCTTGGGAATGGGATTGGAGGGAAAGGAATTCCAGAGGGGTTGGGAATGCCCAAATCCCAGGGAATTCCCAAATCCAGGGAATTCCCAAATCCAGGGAATCATCTCACCCCAAGGAATTCCCAACCCCACAGAATCCCAATCCTATGGAATCACAAATCCAGGGAATCCCAAATCCAGAAATCCCAACCCAGGGAACGGCAGCCCCAGGAATCCCAAATCCAGGGAATTCCCAGCCCCAGGAATCCCAGATCCCACAGAATTCCCAATTCTGGGATCCCTGATGCACCCCCGGAGCCCAGGCCCCGTTCCCAGCCCCTCGTTCCCGAGCTTTTCCAGGAAATCTCACACGTCGGGCGACTTCACCGGCGTCTCCTCCACCTTCACGGGCGGCTCCGGCGCCTTGGGCTCCTCCTCCTGCAAATCCAGGGAAATCCATGGAAAACCCACGGGGAATCCATGGAAAATTAATGGGAAATCCATAAAATCCATGGGAAAACCACAGAAAATCCAAACAAAATCCATGGGAAATCTATCAAATCCATGGGAAACACATCAAATCCATGGGAAATCTACAGGAAATCCATGGGAAAGCCATGGGAAATCCATAAAATCCACCCCAGGCCATGGCCATTCCCAAGGAAAATTCCCCAATCCAGCCCCAAATTCCCGGATTTCCACAAGGAGTGACCCCAGCAGGGCCCTGGCTCCCGTGGATTCTGAATTCCTGATTTTCCCAAGCTCCAGGAAATTTGGGATGCACAAGGAACTGGGAATAATTCCAGTGTGATGCTCCCATCCCAAATATTCCATGGGAAAACTGGGAAAATCCCCAATTTCCAACACCTGCCCGGTGCCGAGGTTTTCTTGGCACAAAATTGCTTTTCCAGGTGGGATTTCTTCCCAAAAATCCCCAAATTCCCCCTTTTTTCCTGGCATTCCCCCATCCCAGGGGCTCCAGCCTGGTCTGGGATAATTCCAGGGATGGGGAATCCTCTGGGAATTCTGTTCCAGGCAGGAATTCCATCCCAAAATTTCCCAAAATCCCCCAAATTCCCCCTTTTCCTGGCATTCCTCCATCCCAGGGCGGCATCAAACCCAAAACCTGGGACCTCAAAATCCGAGATCCCAAAATCCGGGATCCCCCATCCCAAGATCCTGGAATCCGGACCATCCCAGGCACCAAATCCAGCGGATTTAAACCCAAAAAAAAAGACGGGAAAACGTTCAATTCCACGTGGAGTCGGAATGCTGCCTCATTCCCAGCCCAAAGCCCCCGGAAAATCGGGACCATCCCAGAAACGCCCACCTCGATCTCCTCCCCCAGCACGTCCTCCTCGTTGGGCTCCTCCTCAGCTGCAAGAGAAAAGCAGGGAAGGGTCGGAGCGGGAAAATTCCCGGGGAATCCCGGGAAAAGGAGGGGTGTGGGGGGGAATTCTAGAATTCCAGCGGGGATTTGGGGATCTGGGAGCCCCCACCGTGCTCCTCCAGGTAGGCCTGGAGCCGATGGATCAGGTCCTGCTTGTTGCCTTTGGCTTCCAGCCCCCGCGCCAGGCACTCCTGCTTCAGCTCGGCCAGCTGGGAACGGGAGGAGAGGGGAAATTCGGGAATGAGAGGGGAACAGGGCATGAGAGGGGGAATCTGGGAATTCAGGAATGAGCGGGCAAACCCAGGAATCAAACCCCTGGGAACTCAGGAATGAGCAGGGAAAACCCAGAGTTAAGGGGTTGGAAAGTGGGGGAAGGATTCCTCAATCCAAGGAATCCAAGTCCGGCAAAAGCCCAACCCCAGGGATCCCAATTCCAAGGACTCCCAATGCTGTGGAACGTTAACTCTAGGGAATTTCAACCCCAAGCAACCCCAACCCCAAGGAATTCCAATCACCCGCGGGAACGTCCCGGGTCCTCCGGGAGCTCCGAAATCGGGGGGATCATCCTGGCCCCACCAAGGGCTCCGGGCTGGGGCAGGAGGAGCCCAGGGGCTGCCGGGGCCGGGCCCCCGTTCCCCTAAGTCCCTGGATCCCCTCAGCCCCCGGATCCCCTCACCCCCGGGTCCCCTCAGCCCCCGGGTCCCGGTTCCACCCGTGCTTCCCTCAGAGCCTGCCCCAGCCCCGGTTCCCCCGGAACCCCCGCGGGCGCCCCCAGCCCCGCTGCCCTCGGTGCACCCTCAGCCCCGCTCCCGCTCCCCTCGGCCCCGCTTCCACCCCCGCTTCCCTGAGGGCCCCCTCAGACCCCCAGAGCCCCCTCAGAGCCCCCTCAGGACCCCTCAGACACTCAGAGCCCCCTCGGACCCTCCCCCCAAAGCCCCCTCAGACCCTCAGGACCCCTCAGAGCTCCCCAGAGCCCCCTCAGGACCCTTCAGACCCTCAGCGCCCCCTCAGGAGCCACTCAGAGCCCCCCCCAAAGCCCCCTCAGACCTCCCCAGAGCTCCCTCAGGACCACTCAGGACCCCTCAGACCCTCAGAGCCCCCCCAGGACCCCTCAGAGCCCCCCCAGGACCTCTCAGAGCCCCCTCAGACCCTCAGAGCCCCCCCAGGACCCCTCAGAGCCCCCCAGGACCCCTCAGAGCCCCCTCAGACCCTCAGAGCCCCCCCCAGGACCCCTCAGAGCCCCCCAGGACCCCTCAGAGCCCCCCCAGGACCCCTCAGAGCCCCCTCAGGACCCCTCAGAGCCCTCTCAGACCCTCAGAGCCCCCCCAGGACCCCTCAGAGCTCCTCCAGGACCCCTCAGGATCCCTCAGAGCCCCCTCAGGACCCCTCAGAGCCCCCCCAGGACCCCTCAGAGCCCCCCAGGACCCCTCAGAGCCCCCTCAGACCCTCAGAGCCCCCTCAGAGCCCCCCCAGGACCCCTCAGAGCCCCCTCAGAGCTCCCCCAGGACCCCTCAGAGCCCCCTCAGACCCTCAGAGCCCCCTCAGAGCCCCCCCAGGACCCCTCAGAGACCCCTCAGACCCTCAGAGCCCCCTCAGAGCCCCCCCAGGACCCCTCAGAGCTTCCAGCCCGTTTCCCGCCGTTCCCCAGCGCGCTCCCTCAGTCGCAGCCGCTGTCCCCGCGCTCCCCCCGCGGGCTGTCGCGGTTGCCGGGCTCTGTCCCCGCTCTCCCCGCGGTTTCCCCGCGGTTTTCCCGGCCCCGCTCCCACCCCCAGCGGCACCTTCAGCTTGTGCAGCTCCACCGGCTCCGCCGCCATCTTGTCACCCCCGAGCCGGCCCCGCCCCTCGCGCCGCCCCGACCAATCAGCGCCGCGCGTCCTCCGCCGCCCCGCCCAAATCCGCCGCTCGCCATTGGTCAGCGCTGCCGGCAGCACCCGCCGGTGATTGGCCTATCGGAGGCTGGGGGCGGTGCGATATTGACTGACGTGCAGGTGAACCAATGGCAATAGGGAGCTGCTGAGAGACAGCCAATGGAAAGAGAGGGCGGGAAAGGCGGACTTCCGGGAGGTGAGGCCGGGACCGGCGCGGGGTCATGGAGGGACTCGGGTGTAATTTGATATCAAAAATGATCTTTTTTCATTAAACTATTCCTAGATAGAGTTAGATATTTATTATTTACTAGCTCGGGTTACACGTGTTTGTTGCTTATAGTGTTGTTATATTCCTTGTGATGTTGTTATTATTCAAAATGTATTATTTGCTACGGTTTAAACTATTATGTAGTTATTAAGTAAAAATTGCTTCTATTGCGGTTATTTAACTACAGCATTGTGTATTAAATACTTTGTATTAATTATTTATTATAAACTCACTCATTAATTATTCTCCTTCACCCAGGGGTGCAAAGCACAAGTCTGGGGTCATTTTCCAGAACATTCCAGCGTTTCCCACTCCCTTCCCCTCTCCACTTGCTGCTCCCAACTGCTGCTGATTTATTCCGCTAATAAATGTATTACAACTTAATTTATTAATGATCTTATTTAGTATTACTGTATATTTTTTTTATTTCTTATTAAAAACG